>NC_052310.1:40384324-40684324 GCF_016432855.1 Salvelinus namaycush | reverse complement strand
ACCAAAGCGGGTATTGACTATGGTGGAGTGGGGACCACGTCCCGCACCTGTGTCAGGTTTTGCGGCCGGAGTCCGCACCTTTGGGGGGGGGGGGGGTACTGTCACGCCCTGGCCTTAGTTATCTTTGTTTTCTTTATTATTTTAGTTAGGTCAGGGTGTGACATGGGGGATGTATGTGTTTTGAATAGGCTAGGGCACAGGTGTCAAACTCATTCCACGGAGGGCCGAGTGTCTGCGGGTTTTCGCTCCTCCCTTGTACTTGATTGATGAATTAACATCACTAATTAGTTAGGAACTCCCCACACCTGGTTGTCTAGGGCTTTATTGAAAGGAAAAACCAAAAACCTGCAGACACTCGGCCCTCCGTGGAATGAGTTTGACACCCCTGGTCTAGGGGTTTTATATGTTTATGGGGCAGTGTCTAGTCTAGGTGTATGTATGTCTATGGTTGCCTAGATTGGTTCTCAATTAGAGACAGCTGTCTATCGTTGTCTCTGATTGGGAACCATATTTAGGCAGCCATATTTATTGGGTAGTTCGTGGGTTATTGTCTATGTGTAGTGTTTAGTGTCAGCACTATTTTGGATTATAGCGTCACGTTCATTCGTTTGTTGTTTTTTTGTAGTTTGTAGTTTTTTTGTAGTTTGTAAAGTGTTCTTCGTTTTCGTCTTCATTAAAAATAGAAGATGTATTCAAACCACGCTGCGCTTTGGTCCTCCTCTCTTCCACCATATAATGATCGTGACAAATGGGCAGAAAATAATTTCTGTATTTAATTTTCTATACTTTTGCAAAAAATGTCTAAAAACATGTTTTCACTTTGTCATTCTGGGTTATTGTGTGTAGATGGGTGAAATAAGAAATTATTGAATCCATTTTGAATTCAGGCTGTAACACAACAAAATGTGGAATAAGGAATATGAATGCTTTTTGAAGGCACTGTATTTAATTCACAACCTATTATGTACAGTTGAGACTACAGTTTGCAAGGATTTATTCATTCATTTGAATATGTTAATGTGTTCTGCAAAAAGATTTGCCACTCAGTTTTCTGTGTTCATTTCTCCCTCGCTCCCATCCAGACTGATCACATACGTTGGCTGACTATCACAGTTTGCTCTGTGACTGTCTGCACAAATAATTGGTTGTAATAGATGAATTGAGTAGCTCCTATTAAAGCAATGTTGGGAAAAGAAAGGGCCATGGGAGCATGTAAGTCACACTGCGTTGAACGGCTCATTGAATATCCCATAAATCCCAGGGGTAAATCATGTCACTCTTTTATAAGCTGTCCAAATTTAGCACTGAAGGACCCAGTTCCTTTTGAAATAGGAAATTCCATTTGCCAGAAGGACAGCTCCACAATACTCTCTGATATTCCATATCGGAAAAGAAGTAGCCCATGGCTTCCCTCTGTCTGTGATTGTTTTTCAAATTTGAAAACCTCATCAGATGGAAATCTGTCCAATCTAATGGTCCTGTATGTTGGGTATTTGGCCATCTGTCTTTCATGGGTTCTAGGGCTTGAGATGGAAGGAAGGAAAAAACAACTATTACTTAACCCATTTCCCATCACGATTCACAACTGAAGCAAACAAACAAAGCAAAGCATGCCTACTTCCTGGTAGCAGCTCAGTACTTCCTGTGACCTAATCATCCATGGAGACTCAAATTAACAGCTTGAGTTGATCATTTGTCTGCTGTTCACAATTGCCTCATGGTGCTTGTTTTGATTACAGTAATTACTTGCACAATATGGCTCTTTCTGATTTCGCCATGTTTCTAGCCTAAAGTTGCTTTGAGCAGCACACCTTATTCTTAACGATAGATAGACTGTCCGTAGTTCTGATTAAGTGTTGGGAAAACATGAAGGTCACACTTTATTTGGATGGTCTGGATCTTCCATCTGTAGTTTCTCTACAGATGGTCGTACTTTCAGCAAACAATCTGTTGATAAGCAACTGCTTGCCAAGGTTACAGTTAGCCTTAGGTTTAGAATAAGGGTTAGGGTAAGGGATTACGTTTAGGGTTAGGATAAGGGTAGATCATGGTTAGAGCTAGAGTTAGGGTTGGTAGATAGTAAGTTGAAATGTTACTAATAGTCTGTAGATGGTCTGTAGAGCATCTACAGATGGACTATCCAAATAAAGTGTTACCAAACATGAGTAATATATCACCTGACATCCCATCTCAGGAAACAGATGTCCTGGGGTTCAACAGAGCCCTTCTTCCTCCCTCCCTCTTCCCTCCCTCCCTCCCGCTTTCCTTCCATCAGTCCCTCTCGCCTTTCTGCCATCTCTTTTTCCACATGCACTTCATGACAATTCAGAAATGACAACGGCTCTTTTTTTCTGCTGGGATATCACTTTTCTCCAGAGCTGTCCAGTTGGGATGACTTTGTCATGCTCTCCTGCCTCTCTCATTTCCATAGAATGTACAGAACCAGGCCCGGAGATGCCTCGAGGCCAATAGGAGAGCAGCATCTGTGCCGCGTGCCTCCCTATCAACCCGCTCCACAGTCCAACAAGGACACGCAAACCTGGGAACGAATGTGTTGAGCTTCACTGGCCCTGTTTAGAATGGCACGCAAGTGTTGTATAATTGTGACCAAAAGTGATCAAGAGGATGTATGCTGGGAATACCTCAGGGCCAATAGAAATGGCACGTTTGTGAATTGTAGTTGTTGGGCCTGTGCTCAGATGAGGAGTAGAGTTGCCATGTTGTTCCGACATCTGAACAGGATGAGGGAGCGGCCTGGAACATTGCAGCAACAAGCAGCTCTGCCCCATGTTATCATACAGACAGACACCTGTCTTCCTTTGGCCCTCTTATCAATCCCATGTGGAGAGGTTAGGTACTATATCTTCATTATCTGCACTCTGCATTGTGCAGGACAGCTGTGGACTGGACACTATTTCCATCCTGGCCAGTGGCCTGTCAAACAGAAAGACCACCACCAAGTGAGAAGGGTTCACATACCTGGGAAGGATGTGTGTGTGCGTCGGAAAAATGCCATGGTCTTGCTTTGCACTCTGCAGCGGGAGAACAAGCAACTTATTGGACCTGGGGCAAAGGACAAGAAGGAAAACGCTAACCAGGAATTGTACTGATTGCATATTTTACATTTGAGTCATTTAGCAGATTCTCTTATCCAGAGTGACTTACAGGAGCAATTACGGGTTAAGTGCTTTGCTCAAGGGTACGTCGACAGATTTTTCACCTAGTCGGCTCTGCTAGGCTACCTGATTGCTTAATATGCACATATTATCCCATTCTCTCTTAAGGCAAAATACATTCAAGCGCTATATTTTCTGTTATTCTTAACTTAGCCCTCTAAAAATAACTGCAGTAACACATACTACTTGCACACAGACACCATACCAAACCAGTAAGGCAGGCACCTATCCGTCATGGGCTAAAAAAAGTTGTGCAGTCAAACCTCCACCCTCGGTATAAAATCTGTCATGCCACATGTTTGGTCCTAAATCTTGGCTGAGGGGTAGGCCTGGAATGAGTTGGTTCCCTGGATGTTGTGGCGCTCACCCTTCTCTGATTTGTCAGTGCTGTTGGGTCTCTGGGGTGCGATTGATTGCAGAGGGCTGTATGCTGCATAGAGGCAGGCCAGATAGGGTTAGAAGTTGTCTGTTTTCCCCCTCCCCTGCCACCTCCCTTTCTCTGCTTCAGTGTAATCTGCAAATGGTCATTTTCATGTAAAAGGACAAATTGGGTATCAAATGAAAACTAAGAGTCTATATTTTGGGGAAATGAAGGCATAGATACATTTTTCAACCATTTTTTATAAAAAATCTCAATTTTAAGCATAGGTTAATGGCTTTGATTTGTGGTCAAACAGATAGAAAAGGGGTCTTAGAAAACATCTACCAGAATAAGTCTTAAAAGGATTTAGAAATATATCAAAACACTATCATGTTGAAGTAAAGACCACTGCTAACTAATATCAACACTTATATTTAGTTTTGGATAAATGATTTGCCTTCTGTAAGTTTACAAAACATTGCCTTGTAATTCCATTACCAAAGACCCACATATCTTTGTCATGTTGGTAACAATGATTCAGGAGACAGGCGCAGGAATGCGAATAGGTTTATTTTATTATACCCCAAATTACGGCGTGCCGTGTAAGGGCACGGGGATGAAGACCAAACAAACACGTAACAAAAACACAGGGTTGAAACCCAAACAAAAGAGCGAGGAGTACCTCGAATAAATACACACGCGCACAATGATTAACACACGGGACGAGACCCGTAATCATCTGCGCAATCCACAATGGCACGAAAGCCCAAAACACACAGCACAGGTACTCACACGCACCAACGGACATTGTAAAAACAATCGACCGCACCATGGTGAACAAAGGGCACATATATACAAATACAATCAGTGGGAATAGGGACCAGGTGTGCGCAACGAAAGTTCCAGAGGGATCCGTGACAATCTTTAAGATATTTTCTAATTTATCTCCCTCATGAGGGAGGATAATGAAAGTTCACAGAAGTAACAAGTAAAGGTACACTCTTAAAAAAAAAGGTGTTGTCCAAAATATAAACGCAACATGTAAAGTGTTGGACCCATGTGACAGGAGCTGAAATAAAAGATCCCAGAAATGTTTCATATGCACAAAAAGCTTATTTCTCTCATATTCTGTGCACAAATTTGTTTACATCCCTGTTAGTGAGCATTTCTCCATGATAATCCATCTACCTGACAGGTGTGGCATATCAAGAAGCTGATTAAACAGCATGATCATTACAATGGTGCACCTTGTGCTGGGGGCAATAAAAAGCCACTCTAAAATGTGCAGTTTTGTCACACAACACAGTGCCACTGATGTCTGAAGTTTTGAGGGAGCGTGCAATTGACATGCTGACTGCAGGAATGTCTACCAAAGTTGCTGCCAGAGAATTGAATGTTAAATTCTCTACCATAAGCCATCTCCAACGTCGTTTTAGAGAATTTGGCAGTGCGTCCAACCGGCCTCATAACCGCAGACCACGTGTAACCACGCCAGCCCAGGACCTCCACATCCGGCTTCTGCACCTGCGGGATCGACTGAGACCAGCCACCCGGACAGCTGATGAAACTGAGGAGTATTTCTGTCTGTAATCAAAAATTATTCTGATTGGCTGCGTCTGGCTCCCCAGTGGGTGGGCCTTGCTCCCAAGTGGGTGGGCCTATGCCCTCCCAGGCCCACCCATAGCTGCATCCCTGCCCAGTCATGTGGAATCCATAGATTAGGGCCTAATGAATTTATTTCAATTGACTGATTTCCTTATATGAACTGTAACTCAGTAAAATCGTTGAAATTGTTGCATGCTGCATTTATATTTTTGTTCAGTATAGAATCCAAAAGGGTTCTTCCGCGTCCCCATAGGAGGTCCCTTTGAAGAATCCTTTTTGCTTCCAGGTTCCAAATCGGTAACAGAATTACAGAAAAATCAGTAACGGAATGACTTCAATTGAATTGGCTGCAATGGGAAATCATAGTAGTCACAAGCCACAGTTGGGTCACCTGCTATTGTCCTCCCTTCCACTGGCATACTGTTATGTTCAGCTCATAGCTGTTTTCTTTCTGTCATCTGGTGGTCAGAGCGTGAAAACAGTCTGGACAACCCCTCCCTCTCTCTCTCTCTTCCTCTCTCTTCTATCTCTCTCCAATTAGTGTTACCTCTCTCAGCTCTTACCGACACACACCCATTAGCCCCCTCTCTTTCCATTTACTGTAACCAGCATCCGCACACACTGAGCACCGACCAACACCGGACGTCCATGGAGGTCGAAAAGTAGTTGAAATTTGGTCAGTCCGCCCTGGCCTTGATTTCAACGACCACAGATGTTGATTTTTGAGCCAGTTCGGACCGGCCTTGGACAAAATCTGAACCAATCATTGTCTATGTTTCACAAGTTTGGACAGCATAGTGCAGTACAGTGAAGCACGTAGAGTACAGTACAGTAAAGAAAAGTAGAGTATAGTTCAGTACAGTACATTAGAGTTCAGTACAGTAGAGCACACTAGAGTAGAGTACAGTATAATGTACTATACTGTACTCTTCTATGATGTGTTGTGCTCTACTGTTCTGTACTGTGATGTCCAAACTTGTGAAACATAGACGTCGATGATTGGTTCAGATTTGGTCTGGCCAGTGTATAGAATAATACCCATACGTGCAAATAATGATATTGCGCATTTCTACCTTTGTGTACCAATTCAGGATACATCACCATGAAGAAAACGACATTCATATCCATAATGCTGATGTAGTACAGATCAGGGACCCTTGATGTAATTCTGTTACCGTAATTCTGTTATTGGGTGTAAGTCCACTTCACTCACTGTAGTTCAATAACCAAAATAGATTTTTTCAAACTCAAGGTGTCTATGGTTTGTTAAACTTAGAAATCAATGTTTTTTGTTTGGCATATATATTTTAAAGTGAAAAATCTGAGTCTCAGTGTAATTCCGTTATCGTGGAATTGCCCTAATCCTGCCTTGAGTGCTGTCATCATGGCAGCATTAAGGCTGGAATTGTGCTCATTTTGTTATATCATCGATTCCCTTCTCTTCCAGTCAGCTTATCTCTGCCTTTCATCACGCTTTCCTGCCTCTCGCTCTTGGATCAGTTCCTTGGAACCCTTTTTATATATAGGAGCAGGAGCTCCACAATACTTTTGAGCTAATATTCTATAAGAGGAACAAGAGCTCAAGCAGTAGAACATTTGAGGTGCCGGTACTCAACTCCAGTGAGCTACTGCCCAAGTTAAGCACTGCTTCTTATCCCTTGCGCAAATAGCCTACAGCTGTGTCTGCCCTGAGCTCACTGGCACTGGAAACTGAGGGCCCAGAATATTTTATACAATGTTGCAAGTTCGCTAGCACAAGCTTTGAGCCGGACCCAAGTTAATAGTTGCAGACAGGCCATGTGTAGCCAATGTCATTTATAGGATATGTATTTAGTACCAGTAACTTCAGGACAGTAATGGCAGAATATGCGAAAGCCAGCAGGAGTGGGAGGAGAATAGTTGGGTCAGGTCAAGTTTATTTTCTTCTGGTTATCTAGATCTCTGGCACCCTCTTGAGGCATCAAACCGTAAGCTTAAAGCATCAGACAAACTCAATGCGCATAGTTGATTTTATTAAAACACATTTCTCTATAAATGGAAAATACACGTTAAAACATTTCCAGCAATCGATTGGTTGAAAGAACAGACGACTTACAATCAACCAAGATTTTTTTAATTTGGGGACAGCCCTAAAAATTATATGTGTTGTGCCCGCCATCGGTTGAGTCACAACATGCTCCTGAATACAGGGTGGGGTTCATGTTTTGGCTGATGAATGTACTAAAATGGGAATCAAATGGACATTTTCACTGTTAAATGATACCACAAAGATGGTTGGAGGTCCACACATCAGAGAATGTTTACTTGAATGGGAATATCTGTTTTAAATTATACTGTCAATCCTCCATAGGAAACCTATTGAAATCATAGAAATACAGATAATAGAATTTACACATCTTTGTGAAAGTAATTAGAAAAAGTAAAAATGTCAATTCAATTTAAATTTAAACCAGCTAAATTGCAGTGGTCTGAAGGGATAGGTCTATTTTATGATTTCAATTTCTACCCACCCTGTATTCAAAAGCATGTTGTGTTTCAATTGATGACGGGCACAACACAACACATTTTTAGATAATTGACGCTAAAGGTTGAAAAACATAACTTTAATTTTTTTTAAACTTGATTTCAAGAAATTATTAAATAGGTTGACAACCCTGTTTGTAAGCTTTTAAATGATATTAAACTCAACTGTTTATCTTTTCCAGTGATGAAGACATGGATGTCTCAGAGTATGGTGGGTTATGCAAAATGGGTCAACTTTGAGCACCTCTATCTCATGAATATTTTGGCATTCAGGTCCACCTAGACTAAAAGAGCTGTGAGTTGGGGTTCAATGTCCTTCAGATAGACAAAAAAAGTACTACCCATAAATGTATATGCCAGAACATTCTAGCGTTGCACAAAACATTACAAACATAAGCAACATAAAAACTAGAAATGGTACTGTGTGTGTGAAATACCCCGGACCTTCAGTTATTTTTCCAGAATTGTTGGAATGTATGATCCGTTTATTTATAAGCCCTCCCTGCTGGGTTGCCACTCTGCGTGACCCTGTCCCTGATAATGCCTTCAATCTGTCAATCATACCAGCCATCACTTGTGATAAAGAGTACTAGCACCCAAAATGAGTACCACAATCTATTTCAATCCAAGTCAAGCACTGATAAGAAGAAGCCTATTTTATGATGTTTCCACTGGATCAGAGCATGATATTTTTCCCTTAAATGCTGAGTGGTTAGCGAAAGGGAGAGAGCTGGAATGATTTTTCAAATACATTGAGGAACTATTGTAATTCTCAATGGATATAAAAAATATACTGTTTGCTTGCTGTTTGAGGTGAAGAAAAGATTACTTTGAGAAGCTCCACAGGTCATCACTGGTGGTGTGTTAAGGCAATCAGAAATACTATCAGGCCCCCAAATGGGCACAATGATATGCCTACATTTGCGTGCAGGCCAGGTAGCCTATAGACTCAACATTGACAGGAGCGCTCCAAACAAAAGACAATGAATAAATTGACAGAACTCGTAAATGGTATTAAATAAACCAAAACTTGTTTCTCACAAGTGTAGCACAGGTTCTGCATTCTGCAAACAATGTGTCCATTCCGACAATGAGAACAGGAAGACTGGAATAATATAATAATACAATTTGATTTGATTTAAAAGAAATGACCGTAACCAAAGTAACAAACATTGTAGATTAGAAATTATAGGAATTAACAGTAAATGTACCACTGGTGATATATGTAATGTGGAATTGATAGACACTAACATTCAAAGGCAAACAATTCACACAATGAAGTTATGAAACAATGTATGTGCACAAATTGGTGGGAGAGAGCGCATTTTGGAGAGAGAAGTGCATTGTGCATCTGGTCAATCTGAAGTCTGCATTGGCCATGCAGTATTTACGGTGATATGGCCTCAGCAGAAGTGAGGGCATTCATACTTCTTGCACTTCACAGAGCAATGCATAGATGTTGTCAAGGAAGTGAGTTTGTGTTTATACAGGATGTACCGCCCCCACGTACTGTCAACCAATCATGTCAATGCGGAGCTATACAGAGCCCTCAGCATTGTTAAAAAATTTGGGAGGTGCATTCCGATGTGATACCGAGCTAGATTTGACCTCAGACGCCTCACAAGTCCTCAACTGGCTGCTTCATTAAATAGTACCCGCAAAACACCAGTCTCAACGTCAACAGTGAAGAGGCGACTCCGGGATCCTGGCCTTCTAAGCAGAGTTGCAAAGAAAAAGCCATATCTCAGACTGGCCAATAAAAATAAAAGATTAAGATGGGCAAAAGAACACAGACACTGGACAGATTAACTCTGCCTAGAAGGCCAGCATCCCGGAGTCGCCTCTTCACTGTTGACGTCGAGACTGGTGTTTGCGGGTACTATTTAACATCTCTGGGATATGTGGGACGGTAGCGTCCCACTTGGCCAAAAGCCAGAAAAAATGTAGCGCGCCAAATTCAAATATATTACTATAAAAATCAATCTTTCATGAAATCACACATGAAAGACACCAAATTAAAGCTACACATGTTGTGAATCCAGCCAACATGTCTGATTTCAAAAAGGATTAACGCGAAAGCACACCAAACGATTATGTTAGCTCAGTACATAGCCACAGAAAAACACAGCCATTTTCCCAGCAAAAGATAGTAGTCACAAAAAGCAGAAATAGAGATAAAATTAATCACTAACCTTTGATGATCTTCATCAGATGACACTCATAGGACATCATGTTACACAATACATTTATGTTTTGTTCGATAATGTGCATATTTATATCCACAAATCTCGGTTTACATTGGCGCCATGTTCAGAAATGCCTCCAAAATATCCTGAGAAATTGCAGAGAGCCACGTCAAATAACAGAAATACTCATCATAAACTTTGATGAAAGATACATGTTTTACATATAATTAAAGATACACTTGTTCTTAATGCAACCGCTGTGTCAGATTTTAAAAAAAACACCATGCAAGATTTAATCTGAGACGGCGCTCAAAAATAACAACATTTCTCCGCCATGTTGGAGTCAACAGAAATACGAAATGACATCATAAATATTCCCTTACCTTTGATCATCTTCATCAGAATGCACTCCCAGGAATCCTAGTTCCACAATAAATCGTTGTTTTGTTCGATAATGTCCATTACTTATGTCTAAGTAGCTACTTTTGCTAGCATGTTTAGTGCACATGTCCAAACGCTCGCGCAGATGCAGGCGAACTCAGACGAAAACTTCAAAAAGTTATATAACAGGTCCAATAAACTGGTCAAACTAAGTAGAGAATCAATCTTCAGGATGTTGTTATCATATATATCCTATAACGTTCCAACCGGAGCATTCCTTCATGTCTGTAGAAGTTATGGAACGCAAGGCGATATCATGAGGAAAGCGCGTGACCAGGAACTGGCAGAATGCCAGACCAATGACTGAAACACCTCCCATCCGGCCCCACATCACACTAGAGGCTTCATTCCACGTTCTACAGACTGTTGACATCTAGTGGAAGGCGTAGGAAGTGCAAACAGATCCATATCTTACAGGGAATTGAATCGGCAATGAGTTGAACATTAACCAGTCTCAGAATTCTCACTTCCTGTTTGGATTTTTTCTCAGGTTTTTGCCTGCCATATGAGTTCTGTAATACTAACAGAGATCATTCAAACAGTTTTAGAAACTTCAGAGTGTTTTATATCCAATATTAATAATAATATGCATATATTAGCATCTGGGACAGAGTAGGAGGCAGTCCACTATGGGCACGCAATTCATCCAAAAGTGAAAATGCTGCCCCCTATCATAAAGAAGTTAATGAAGCTGCCAGTTGAGGACTTGTGAAGCGTCTGTTTCTCAAACTAATGTACTTGTCCTCTTGCTCAGTTGTGCACCGGGGCCTCTTACTCCTCTTTCTATTCTGGTTAGGGCCAGTTTGCACTGTTCTGTGAAGGGAGTAGTACACAGCGTTGTACCAGATCTTCAGTTTCTTGGCAATTTCTCACATGGAATAGCATTCATTTCTCAGAAGAAGAACAGACTGACGAGTTTCAGAAGAAAGGTCTTTGTTTCTGGCCATTTTGAGCCTGTAATCGAACCCACAAATGCTGATGCTCCAGATACTCAACTAGTCTAAAGAATGACAGTTTTATTGCTTCTTTAATCAGAACAACAGTTTTCAGCTGTGCTAACATAATTGCAAAAGGTTTTTCTAATAATCAATTAGCCTTTTAAAATGATAAACTTGGATTAGCTAACACAACGTGCCCTTGTAACACAGGAGTGATGGTTGCTGATAATGGACCTCTGTACGCCCATGTAGATATTCCATAATTTTTTTTGCAGTTTCTAGCTACAATAGTCATTTACAACATTAACAATGTCTACACTGTATTTCTGATCAATTTGATGTTATTTTAATGGACAAAATTGTTGCTTTTCTTTCAAAAACAAGGACATTTCTAAGTGACCCCAAACTTTTCAACGGTAGTGTATACAGTTGAAGTCAGAAGTTTACATACACCTTAGCCAAATACATTTAAACTCAGTTTTTCACAATTCATGACATTTAATCCTAGTAAAAATTCCCTGTCTTAGGTCAGTTAGCATCACCACTTCATTTTAACAATGTGAAATGTCAGAATAATAGTAGAGAGAAGGATTTTTTCTCACATCACATTCCCAGTGGGTCAGAAGTTTACATACACTCAATTAGTATTTGGTAGCATTTCCTTTAAATTGTTTAACTTGGATCAAACGTTTTGGGTAGCCTTCCACAAGCTTCCCACAATAAACTTGGTGAATATTGGCCCATTCGTCCTGACAGAGCTGGTGTAACTGAGTCAGGTTTGTAAGCCTCCTTGCTCACACACGCTTTTTCAGTTCTGCCCACACATTTTCTGTGGGATTGAGGTCAGGGCTTTGTGATGGCCAATCCAGTACCTTGACTTTGTTGTCCTTAAGCCGTTTTGCCACAACTTTGGAAGTATGCTTGGGGTCATTGTCCATTTGGAAGACCCATTTGCGACCAAGCTTTAACTTCCTGATTGATATCTTGAGACGTTGCTTCAATATTTTCCGTTCTCATGATGCCATCTATTTTGTGAAGTGCACCAGTCCCTCCTGCAGCAAAGCACCCCCACAACATGATGTTGCCACCCCTGTGCTTCACGGTTGGGATGGTGTTCTTCGGCTTGCAAGCCTCAGACCTTTTTCCTCCAAACATAACAATGGTCATTATGGCCAAACAGTTCTATTTTTGTTTCATCAGACTAGATGACATTTCTCCAAAAAGTACGATCTTTGTCCCCATGTGCAGTTGCAAACCGTAGTCTGGCTTTTTTATGGTGGTTTTGGAGCAGTGGCTTCTTACTTTCTGAGCGGCCTTTCAGGTTATGTTGATATAGGACTCGTTTTACTGTGGATATAGATACTTTTGTACCTGTTTCCTCCAGCATCTTCACACGGTCCTTTGCTGTTGTTCTGGGATTGATTTGCACTTTTCGCTCCAAAGTACTTACATCTCTAGGAGACAGAACACATCTCCTTCCTGAATGGTCTCCTTCCATGCGTGATCCCATGTGTTTATACAGTGGGGCAAAAAAGTATTTAGTCAGCCACCAATTGTGCAAGTTCTCCCACTTAAAAAGATGAGAGAGGCCTGTAATTTTCATCATAGGTACACTTCAACTATGACAGACAAAATGAGAAAAAGAAATCCAGAAAATCACATTGTAGGATTTTTTATGAATTTATTTGCATATTATGGTGGAAAATAAGTATTTGGTCACCTACAAACGAGCAAGATTTCTGGCTCTCACAGACCTGTAACTTCTTCTTTAAGAGGCTCCTCTGTTCTCCACTCGTTACCTGTATTAATGGCACCTGTTTGAACTTGTTATCAGTATATAGAAGCTTCTAAAGCCATGACATCTTTTTATGGTATTTTCTAAGCTGTTTAATAAGGGCACAGTCAACTTAGTGTATGTAAACTTCTGACCCACTGGAATTGTGATACAGTGAATTATAAGTGAAATAATCTGTCTGTAAACAATTGATGGAAAAATGACTTGTGTCATGCACAAGGTAGATGTCCTAACCGACTTACCAAAACTATAGTTTGTTAACAAGACATTTGTGGAGTGGTTGAAAAACGAGTTTTAATGACTCCAACCTAAGTGTATGTAACTTCCGACTTCAACTGTATATATTTGTTACTGCTCGACTAAAACAATCTCGGTCGACCAACATAATGGATTTACCCCTGATCCAGGTGTTGAGGCATCCTTTTCACTTTCTGTAAAGCTGCTGCAGTGCAGATGGTCTGGTGTTATGAAACCTCTGACTTCTTTCTCCCTCAGTCAGGACTTTTTGAAATCTGGAGGTTTTAATGTGTGTGTGTGTGTGGCTGACAGCCTCCTTATGGCTGTGATGAGGAGCATTACTAGCAACTTCTCATCTTACGATTCGTCTCAAGATAGCATCCTCCTCTCTTTGGGATGTTTTGATCTAAATTCAGGTATTTCCAACCCCCAGCCAAAATGTTTTGATGTCCATAGTGACAAAGCTCTGGAAGGTTACCATTTTGGGAATGTAGCCTAGTAATCAATCTGAATTTATAGGCCAGTAAAAAAAAAATGTTTTGGGCCGCTTAAATCATGTATTTGACACATTGCCTTTTTACAGTCAGGTTGTGATTGTTGTTGGTAATTGTGAATCAATTGTTGGTCAATTGTGAATCAATTGTTGGTAATTGTGAATCAAGGAACATCTATTTGTTTTATAGTTCAACCTCACAGCTTTTGTACTTCTTATGTCACCGGCAGCAGTGTCACAACATTGTCTTCAAACCGCCTGAGCACTTTTTACTACTCCCGGCAACCATCTTCTACACCAGCTGTAAAAAACTAAAGTCCTTTAAAATGTTGTGACCATGATAGGGTTTTATCACACACTTTGACAGATTGTATATTCATGCCCGAGGAGGCATACACCGGTAAGAGTCATTGGTTGTCACTGTGCTGGAGTAGTCCTGGAGGAGTCCTTTGCCTTGCAGAAACTGTTAGAGGTCAGTTATATTGACCTTTGGAGCCTGTCACGATCAATGCTGTTGATTGCTATTAACCTGCTTCGCTGCGTACTAGTGCTGAAAGAGATGCTCCAGACTTGCTGCTCGCTGAGACATTACACATGCCTGACCACACTCGCTATATCTCTACTAATATTGTTTGAGTTTAAATTGAAGCCATGTTTTAGTTTCAATACTTATGGGAAAGTTTGGATAGCTGTTTCTATCGCTGCAGAAATGTATTGGTGCACAGTATAGGGTGACAATTGGGTGGATCATGATTGATGTTTCAATTGATTGAAACCGTGTTTCAGTTTGAAATTCTTATGGAAAAGTTTAGATAGCTGTTCCACCACTGTAGAAACTATTGAAGTACTGTACTGTATAGGGTGATTATTTTGGGTGGATCGTGATTGGTGGGAAGATTGTCAAGCATTGTTTGGTGGAATGATAGGTGAGTAGATGAGAGGCATTTTTAGGTAAAGGGATACTGCAAATAGGTAGTGTCTGGGACAGGGGGAACAGAGAGAGAAGAAGGAAGTTTAGGTTAATAGAGACTGACAGGCCTGTCTATAATTCAGCTTGGTGGTGTGCGGACGTGTCAGCAGGACCATGGCGTGGGCGCTGTGAGGCCGAGTTAGACACTGAACAGGTGGGGGTGGGCCCTGGACCCCCGTTCCCCTTGGGCTGCTCAGGCAGGGTGCCAGATGGAAGATGGTATGCCAGGGAGCCTCCCGACGGGAAACTGCAAGGGCCGCGTTTGTTCCGCTGACACCCAGCATCTCAGCCCGACCTGGGCAAGCGTACATTCCTCAAAGTGATGGGACTGGTGCTCTCTCACACACACACACACACACGCTCTCGCTCTCGCTCTCGCTCTCTCTCTCTCTCTCTCGCTCTCTCTCTCTCTCTCTCTCTCTCTCTCTCTCTCTCTCTCTCTCTCTCTCTCTCTCTCTCTCTCTCTCTCTCTCTCTCTATTCCACCTTCTCTCCCTTATCCCGCAGTCTATCACATACAGTCTTTCTCTGGCTCCCTCTCTGTCCGTCTCGCTCCCCCTCTCTTTCTTTCTTCATCTTCTTCCCGTAACTCCTGGTGAGGCGTGCAGGATTCCTCCCCTGCTGAGGAGATTAAGAGCCTGGGAGGCATCAGGGATCTGATTGGACAGGACCTGCTCTTGTTCCTATTGGACGGGCTTGGGCTAGTGCAGTAGTGGTGGGCTCTCAGAGCCAACAGGGGATTGGACAGGACAGCAGTGGGCTCCACTGTGGTTGTGTAACAAACCTCAAATTCAGGGAGGGACATCCTTTAGCATCAGGTACGAGTTAGCGAGGGAATTCCACTGGCTTTAGAGAACTTTAGATTTCCACAGATAGACATGATAGACACTCCCTCTAAGGGTTTTGAATCTGTGAAAAGCTTAGACTTTTGGAGCAAAGCGTTGGCACTTATGGAGGGTGGGAAAGTCAACAGCAGGCGACGCAGAGGAGCAAATGTTTGTCACACGCTCCCGTAGCGTTTCCTTTATAACAGCTTTATGTTGTTTACTCAGTAGATTCCATTTAGAAATCAGGTAATCCGGAGTTGTGAGGTCCGACTTGAGGAGCATTTGTATGTCATTTTGTCTCACTCTTTCTTCTCTCGTTTTCCACAGGTCCTGTGGCACCTGGACATCTTTCGGCGGAGCTTCCGGCAGCTGACCACACACAAGTGCATGGAGGACTCGTGTATATTCTGTGCCCTGAAGGTAAGAGGCTAGACCTGTGGGTGGAGATGAGAGGGAGGCCTGGGGGTGGAGAACAGGTGGTTCACTTATTAATGAATCCTTTCCATGTAATGCCTACCAAAGAATGCAGATAGAGGATGGTTCTTTTGGTATTGGACTATTGTATTTTATTTTCAACAGTAAATCGATCAAATACGTTATTTTTTTCAAGTTACTTTTGTGAATTTAGTTCTTAAGTATAGCTGTGCCCCATGAGAAATGACCATGATTTTGAATGGGAGTTCTGGGATGTGAATATTTGTGTCTTAACATGTAAATGGTCAGTAATTAAGCCATCTCCCCTGGTGTGGACAGACAGTGGTTGGATGTCTGGCCAGTGGTTATGGATTATTATGGACCATTGATCTCTCTCTGATCAAGCATTTTGCAATAACATCTGCTCAACATGTGTATGTGACCAATCAAATTGGATTTGAATACATTTGATTTGATCTGGACAGGCCGCTGAATGTAGATCATTGGCTTTAGCCAGCTCCCCCCCCAACTCTCTCTCTGTGATATTTGCCAAATGACTGCAGTCATCGTAATGATCGTTCAAATAGCAAAACCGGGCCACCCCTAGTGACCAATGACCATCTCTATATGTCTCACCGCGACCATCTGTCTGTCTCTGTGTGTCTGTCTGTCTGTCTCTGTCTGTCTGTCTGTCTGTCTGTCTGTCTGTCTGTCTGTCTGTCTGTCTGTCTGTCTGTCTGTCTGTCTGTCTGTCTGTCTGTCTGTCTGTCTGTCTGTCTGTCTGTCTGTCTGTCTGTCTGTGGTCTCTCTAACTTTAGTCTTACTCTGTAACTGACTCTGTTATTCATTCCAAATCCATTTCTGATTGTCTGTCTCTTTGCCTGGCTGGCAGAACCAGACTAGCTTTGCCATTAAGCTTACTTTCATTACACCACAAGACTTTTCCTGTGGGCCAGCAGGTTTGTTTTTCCTGGTTTGAGTCATTGATTCCATCTTAATGAAGAGGCAAGTTTCACACGCTCATACGTACCAGAGGAGACAGTCGAGGGTGCGGAAATGCCTTTTGAGTGGCTGTAGGATGGCACTCCACACACTCAGCCGTGTGCGATTTTCACCCCCAAATGTAGATTTAAATGGGCTCTTGTGAAACTGAGTGGTTTGATGATCTGCGGGGTTCGATGGATCTGGGGTTCGATGGTGATATTTGAAGGCATGTCTGATTCCTCTGTTTCACACACGGTTTGCGTGGCAGGCACGGCTAAGAGCAGCTGGATCTGGCCAGCTGGCAGGACTTGGAGAGCGAAAGAGCCCCGTGGGTTTAACGAGGCCATCCTTTTAGCTACCAACTGACTAGGTCTGGTCCTTTTGACTGTGACAGGTTATTTGATTTCACACCAGTGTCTACCTCAGAGTCATGGTCAGAAATGTAGGCCTAAGTGTACTTCTGTTTCTCCCTCTGCACTTGCTCTCTCTCTTTCACTCTTGCACTCCATCTCTCTCCCTCTCTCTGCTCTTTCATTCTCTCCCTTCTCTTTCCCCTTGCCTCCATCTTCATCTCTCCCTCCCTTCCTGCCCATGGTCTTTCTCCCTCCTCTCTTTCTCTCCCTCTCTCCCTTGATGTCTCAGCCTTATCAGAATTCACCAGGGCTCATTTGAAGGGTCGATTACAGGGCATTTCGGCCAGGTATTTAATTTGAGCAGAATTATAAGGCTATGATCATTTATCCTCTCCCCACCTCCTTTTCTGCCTCTCCTGTTCTCTCTCTCTCTCCCTCAGCTCACCTCACCCACCTCTTCTCCCTCTCTCTCTCTCTCTTCCTTACGCAAGATAAGTTGAGGTGCAGCGGCAGGTGTGTGTGTTTGTGTGTGTGTGTGTGTGTGTGCGTGCGTGCGTGTGTGCGCATGCGCGCGTTTGTGTTTGTGGGTGCGCATGTTTGTGTGCCTTTATGTGGGTTTGTGTCCGCTTGCCCAATAAACACTCACCTTGTTCAGGGTGTTTTTGTCTGAGAAAATGGAAATATATGATTTAAAAAACAGGGAAGACATATTGAGACCTAGGTCTCTTTTTCAAATGCAACATAAATATAGACATTATACCCAAAATGTGTGTGTGTGTGTGTGTGTGTGTGTGTGTGTATATATACAGTTGAAGTCAGAAGTTTACATACACTTAGGTTGGAGTCATTAAAACTCGTTTTTCAACCACTCCACAAATGTCTTGTTAATAACAAACTATAGTTTTGGCAAGTCGGTTAGGACATCTAAACCCCATGGGACCACGCAGCCGTCATACCGCTCAGGAAGGAGACGCGTTCTGTCTCCTAGAGATGGACGTAGTTTGGTGCGAAAAGTGCAAATCAATCCCAGAACAACAGCAAAGGACCTTGTGAAGATGCTGGAGGAAACAGGTACAAAAGTATCTATATCCACAGTAAAACGAGTCCTATATCAACATAACCTGAAAGGCCGCTCAGAAAGGAAGAAGCCACTGCTCCAAAACCGCCATAAAAAAGCCAGTCTACGGTTTGCAACTGCACATGGGGACAAAGATCGTACTTTTTGGAGAAATGTCCTCTGGTCTGATGAAACAAAATAGAACTGTTTGGCCATAATGACCATTGTTATGTTTGGAGGGAAAAGGGGGAGGCTTGCAAGCCGAAGAACACCATCCCAACCGTGAAGCACACCATCCCAACCGTGAAGCACAGGGGTGGCAACATCATGTTGTGGGGGTGCTTTGCTGCAGGAGGGACTGGTGCACTTCACAAAATAGATGGCATCATGAGGATGGAAAATATTGAAGCAACGTCTCAAAACATCAGTCAGGAAGTTAAAGCTTGGTCGCAAATGGGTCTTCCAAATGGACAATGACCCCAAGCATACTTCCAAAGTTGTGGCAAAATGGCTTAAGGACAACAAAGTCAAGGTACTGGAGTGGCCATCACAAAGCCCTGACCTCAATCCAATAGAAAATGTGTGGGCAGAACTGAAAAAGCATGTGTGAGCAAGGAGGCCTACAAACCTGACTCAGTTACACCAGCTCTGTCAGGAGGAATGGGCCAATATTCACCAAACATATTGTGGGAAGCTTGTGGAAGGCTACCCAAAACGTTTGACCCAAGTTAAACAATTTAAAGGCAATGCTACCAAATACTAATTGAGTGTATGTAAACTTCTGACCCAATGGGAATGTGATGAAAGAAATAAAATCTGAAATAAATAATTCTCTCTACTATTATTCTGACATTTCACATTCTTAAAATAAAGTGGTGATATTAACTGACCCAATACAGGGAATTTTTTCTGGATTAAATGTCAGGAATTGTGAAAAACTTAAATGTATTTGGCTAAGGTGTATGTAAACTTCTGATTTCAACTGTATACACTACCGTTGAAAAGTTTGGGGTCACTTAGAAATGTCCTTGTTTTTGAAAGAAAAGCAACATTTTTGTCCATTAAAATAACATCAAATTGATCAGAAATACAGTGTAGACCAGTGGTTCTTAACCTGGGTTCGATCGAACCCCAGGGGTTCGGTGAGTCAGTCTCAGGGGTTCGGCGGAGGTCAAGACACACATCCGACTCATATGATTCGTGATGACACGCCCCGCTTGGCCATCATTGGCTGCAGGTGATCACGCTACATCGCTTGGCCTATCTGTGCTGCAGGGAATTTGGTGCGCTCAGTAGTCGACTTGTGACTGTCGTGATGGTACGTCTTGTGATTTCTTTCTTAATATTTTAATCCCTTCATACTTACTATGTCGAGCAAAAAAAGAAAGTGGTCGGACGAATATGTACAATATGGATTCACATGTATAACGGAACGTGATGGGAGTCAGCGTCCTAACTGCATGATTTGCAATGCCAAGTTGAGCAATTCTAGTCTAGCACCGGCAAAACTAAGAGAACACTTCCTTAAGCTGCATGGAGATGGAAAATACAAGAACACAACGCTCGCTGAATTCAAGGTGAAGAGAGCCAGATTCGATGAAAAGGCTACTCTGCCTGTTCTCGGCTTTGTACCCATCAACAAACCGATCCTCACAGCATCGTACGAAGTTGCTTACCTGATCGCAAAGCAGGGCAAACCACACACCATTGGTGAAACACTCATAAAACCAGCTGTGTTGAAGATGGCGAATATCATCCTGGGAAAAGAGGCAAAATTCAGCCTTCAACTCGACGAGACCACAGACGTTTCCAATCTAGGCCAGCTTGCTGTATTCGTGCGCTATGTGAAAGACGACGTGATAAAGGAAGATTTTTTATTTTGTAAGCCTCTTACAACAACAACTAAGGCAGCCGATGTGAAGAAACTTGTGGATGACTTCTTCAAAGACAACAATCTTTCGTGGGATATGGTTTCTGCAGTTTGTTCGGACGGAGCTCCAGTCATGCTGGGAAGAAAGTCTGGTTTTGGTGCGCTAGTGAAAGCCGATGCACCACACATCATTGTTACGCATTGTATTCTGCACAGGCATGCGTTGGCAACAAAAACCTTGCCTCCAAAACTGGCAGAAGTATTAAAAATTGTAGTGGAATGCGTGAACTATGTGCGAACTAGTGCTCTGAGGCACCGCATCTTCAGTGAGCTGTGTAAAGAAATGGGCTCTGAATTCGAGGTACTTCTGTACCATTCTAACGTTCGGTGGTTATCCCGGGGACAGGTGCTGAATCATGTTTTTGCCGTGCGTGTGGAATTAGCCCTGTTTTTGCAAGAGCACCAACATTGTCATGCAGATTGCTTCAAAAATTCTGAGTTCATTCTCATTTTAGCGTACATGGCTGATATCTTTGCAGCTCTCAATCATCTCAATCAAAAGATGCAGGGCGGTGGAGTCAACATCATCGAAGCGGAGGAAAACCTGAAGGCTTTTCAAAAAAAGCTACCGTTATGGAAACGACGAACAGAGAACGATAACTTCGCAAACTTTCCCCTGCTGGACGACTGTGTAAGTAAGATCGAAGATGTATCTGGAATCGGAGACATTTCTGTACCCGCGGAACTGAAGCAAGCAATTGCCACGCACTTAGATGAGCTTGCAAAGTCTCGACGGATACTTCCCTACAAGAGAGTCATATCCAGCATGGGTGAGACAGCCGTTCACGTTTAGTGTTGAGACAACAGATGTCAATGATGAATACCTCGATGAAATCCAGAGCCAGGTTCAACAGCAACTCTTCAGAACAACAACGCTTTCAACGTTTTGGTGTCAACAAATGGTAACGTACCCTGTTATTGCTAAGAAAGCTCTGGAGATTTTCATACCGTTTGTTACAACATATCTTTGTGAGCAATCCTTTTCGAGGATGCTGGACATAAAAACGAAGAAAAGGAACAGACTTTGTTGCGAAAATGACATGAGAGTGGCACTTGCCAAGGTGAAGCCGCGCATTTCTGAACTGATCTCTGAAAGGCAACAGCAGAAGTCACACTGATTTGCAGTAAATATTCATTATTATGTTTTTGTGTGAAAATCATGTTTTGATGATTTTGTTCTTTGAACACACGGTGTTGATGTTGATGCACGGTTCATTTTGTGCACCAGTAAAATATATACCTATGTTTTGAATTTGAAAAAATCATATTTTATTTTTCCAATTAAGAAGGGTTCGGTGAATGCGCATATGAAACTGGTGGGGTTCAGTACCTCCAACAAGGTTAAGAACCACTGGTGTAGACATTGTTAATGTTGTAAATGACTATTGTAGCTGGAAACGGCAGATTTTCAATGGATTTTTAATGGAATAGATTTTCTATGGAATATCTACATAGCCCCATTATCAGCAACCATCACTCCTGTGTTCCAATGGCACGTTGTGTTAGTTAATCAAAATGTATCATTTTAAAAGGCTAATTGATCATTAAAAACCCCTTTTGCAATTATGTTAGTACAGCTGAAAACTGTTGTCTGATTAAAGAAGCAATAAAACTGGCATTCTTTAAACTAGTTGAGCATCAGCCTTTGTGGGTTCGATTACAGGCTCAAAATGGCCAGAAACAAAGACCTTTCTTCTGAAACTCGTCGGTCTATTCTTGTTCTGAGAAATGAAGGCTATTCCGTGCGAGAAATTGCCAAGAAACTGAAGATCTCTTACAACGCTGTGTACTACTCCCTTCACAGAACAGTGCAAACTGGCTCTAACCAGAATAGAAAGAGGAGTAAGAGGCCCCGGTGCACAACTGAGCAAAATGACAAGTACATTAGAGTGTCTAGTTTGAGAAACAGACGCCTCACAAGTCCTCAACTGGCAGCTTCATTAAATAGTACCCGCAAACACCAGTCTCGGCGTCAACAGTGAAGAGGTGAAATTAGTGTTAACTTGATATAAAGGATATTGACCACCTTCCAGTTGCGGTCAAAATATGTGAACCCTGTGAATGTATCATTTCTTTGTGCAATCCGTTAATCATTTCTGTCGAGTCCATTCCTGTTATTCCAGAGAGTGTTACACTTTTATTGACCCTGCTGTGTTACTGTGTCTCTTGTTGTTTCTAGAGTATCTTTGCTCAGTTCCAGTTCAGCAGTGAGAAGGTCCTGCCATCTGACGCGCTCCGCAGCGCCCTGGCCAAGACCTTCCAGGACGAACAGCGCTTCCAGCTGGGCATCATGGACGACGCTGCAGAATGCTTCGTAAGAGACAACCCTCCCTCGCTCCTCCACTTCTTCCTACTTTACCCCCTCACTATTACTCTCTCAACTCACTTATTCCTCCATGACTTGCCTCATCCCTCACTTCCCCACGTCCATTACCCTTCGTTCTTCCACTCCTGCTTTCTCTCTTCTAACACACCTACATGCTTAGCAAACAGAACAGAGCTAGGAGATCAGCTAAAAGTGATCTCATAACAAAATGTTCCATGTTAAAAATCAGACTTTTGCAGTGCCATAACATTTAGAAAACAATGGCTGGGGACACTATTTACTCTGGGAGAACAAAGGAAAAGTGTGGGAAGTGTTTTTTGTCTCTGGGAAGTTGCAATGCAGAGCTCGCTACAAGGCCTTTACCCTGATCCCACTGACATTAAGCAGTCCACCCAGCCTCTACCACACTACCACAAAGAAACAAACTTAGCCATTTCTCCCCCCTGACTGGCTCATTTTATAAGCAACGCAGCTAGGCAGCCAGCCAGAGGATTGTTCCATACCCTGTACCCTCTCTGGGCCTATTCTCTCCTCTCTACCTCTCTCTCTCCACTTCTCTTTATGTTCTGCTGACAAGCGAGAACATAGGGAAACTGCAACTTGGGTTGTTTTTTTATTAGTATTATTCTGGGTATTTGGCTGCGGCTGCATTCCGGAGGCGGCGGGATGGTGGGCTGAGGCAGATGCTAAGTGTACATTGGAACCTCCCCGTGGTGACCCTCTCTCTGCAGTGCTACAGAACTCCCACCGCTCAGAGGCCTCCCGCCTGCAGTTAGAGTGATAAATCACCCAGTAAATGAGCTCAGGATGGCCAACCAGAGCCTCTGTGTGTTTTGTAGTGCAGCACCTTGCCGCTTGACTGAATTTAAAACAGTAATCCACTCAAAAACTATATTTTTGTTTATTAGTCCACTGTTGATGCAGTCCCAAAATGTTTTCCGTGTCAGTGATCACGTTTTCAAGATGTGGGACTTTCAAAAATCTCATTGTAGCTTGCTAATTGTAGATGCGTCATCATGATGATGTGGCAAGTTACAATTTGCATTTTGAAAGTCCTATGTCTTGAAGACAAGACGTGCAAACATTTTGAGACTGAATCAACAGTGGACAAATTTTAGTTTTTAAGTGGATTATTCCTTTAAGCAAAATAAGTTTTCTCAATATTTTCTCAAGAGGATTTTTTCTTTGTGTGTTGGTTTTGTCATGACGTAGTAATGTGATTCAGTTAAAAACACATGTGGGAAAGCGCATACACACTTGCTTACACACACAAACACAAACAGGAATAAAGTTAACATTACTGTCTCTAACTGTTGCCCCCACAGGAGAACATCCTAATGCGGATTCATTTCCACATCTCAGACGAGACCAAAGAGGACATCTGCACAGCCAAGCACTGCATCCCACACCAGAAGTTTGCCATGACGCTTTTCGAACAGGTCAGCACAAACACAAGCCTCAGTACAAACACAAGCCTCGGTACAAACACAAGCCTCAGTAACTTATTTAGATGATCAGTCAATCCGTTTTCTTTTCATCTCAGAATTGACCCCCCACCCCCCCCCCATCCATTTCTATGTCATTAACTGAAGTCAAGCCAGCTGTGCTTATCTTAGTCGTGTAACTCTTTGTATGTTTGCAGTGTGTGTGCAGCAGCTGTGGGGCCTCCTCTGACCCACTGCCATTCATTCAAATGGTGCACTACATCTCTACCACATCCCTCTGGTGAGTAATCCTTTGACTTGGGAACACAGCATTGAGCTGACTGGTTCTGCCTAGATCTGACTAATGTTCTGACTGGTTCAGACTAGATCTGACTAATGTTCTGACTGGTTCTGCCTAGATCTGACTGGTTCTGCCTAGATCTAACTAATGTTCTGACTGGTTCAGACTAGTTCTGAGGGGGTTCCTTCTGACCAGTTCTGATTAGTTGACTAACACCATACATAGGCGCACATTTTATACAAAAGTGAAAATTGATGGGCAATGCTCTCCAATTTAATTTTGCTCCATTCACCACAAACAGATGATAGAATGAAAAGCTTTTCCGGTCTCTTTTCCACGGAGCAGAGCAACAAAAAAATCTACGCTCTCTCGGGCCTAGAGACACCATGGTGACCGAACGTGCTTTCTCTCTCCTCCTCTAAAGAGAAGTAACCCGCTAGGTTAGATATCAGGTCGCCTAGGAACGGGTAATAGCTTATGAGCTGTCCACCAAACCTCTCTGGGCTGTGGGAGGAGGAAGGAGGGATGAATCACCTGCATTCCCTCCGTTAGGCTGCGGACTAGCTGTAGTGAGCCAGGGGCTGCCTGCCTGCGTCTCCAGCTGTGGCGATGTCTGCAGCGAAGCCCTCAGGAGAGCCCGGCACCATCTCAGTCTCTTCTTCTGCTGCAGCAGCCAGCCAGTCAGCCCAGAGTGCTTGTTATGTTATGAGCCAACTTCTTATGCAAAAGTGATGAAATGTCCACAATAATATTCCATGTGATTAGTCTGTTAGGTGTACTGTGTGGGCTCTCTCTAATTCCTCAACGCTGTTTGGCCCTGATATGAGCCCAACATCCCCAACACCAGCCCCTCTCTCTCTGTTAGAGACACACCCACACACACCCACACGCGCGCTCACACACACACACAGACACACGCACCCACTCCCCCCCTAACCCTCAGAGGAGTATGTTGTATCCTGACAACGGTTTATATGCCAATAACAGGCCTCTCTCCTGCACCAGAGCACAGAGTTAAGGTATAACCCTGGAGTGTCTTTGAGGCACGCACCTCTATAGGTGGACAGAGCTCCAGAGAGACCTGGAGAGAATGGGAACGGAACAAAGAGTCACCTTGTAGACAAAGGACTGGTCTAAGGCACTGCAGTCACATGATCAGTAGCACCAGTGTTAAGGCTGTAGCTGTAGTGCTCTCTATTTTAGAAGGATGTTTTTATCTGAAAGAGACTTACATTTAACACAGTCTGTAGGGGGGAGTGAGCCATTTTTTACATTCAGCATCACTACGTCAAGGGAAATATAGTGTTTTGTCTAACAAAATATATCTATATTTGAGCCACCTTGGGGTAAGTGGGTGATAGTGTCCTGTGACAGGGGTTGGTGGTGCTGGTAGGTCATAGTTTAATTCATGGACTGGGAGGTGTGGTATATTGTATATCTGAAATGTATGCCTACATTCAGATATACATGTCGATCTCTCTGTTCAATGTCACTTACCCTTCCATTTCTCAACCAGTTGTATGGGACAGGGATGTTGTTTCGATGTGCCAATTCATGCATTTGAGGCTACTAAGCCCATGACACTGGGCCTCAAAATTCTGGATATGTTTAGCAAGCTCAGACTCCATGTCATAAGATAAGACATTGTGTGCCTCTGCTTTAATATCATAGCCTCTCTTTCGCACAGGTTCTCGTTCGTAATTTTTGTTGTTGTCAATGTTCAGTGCATTTGGAAAGTATTCAGAACCCCTCACTTTTTCCACATTTTGTTACGTTACAGACTTATTCTGAAATTGATTAAATAAATAAAAATCCTCATCAATCTACACACAATACCCCATAATGACAAAGTGAAAATAATTTTTTATACATTTTGCTAATAAAATATAAATACTGTATATAAAAAAGATACCTTATTTACATAAGTATTCAAACCCTTTGCTATGAGACTCAAAACTAAACTCAGGTGCATCCTGTTTCCATTCATCATCCTTGAGATGTTTCTACAACTTGATTGGAGTCCACCTGTGGTAAATTCAATTGATTGGACATGATTCGGAAAGGCACACACCTGTCTATATAAGGTCCCACAGTTGACAGTGCATGTCAGAGCAAGAACCAAGCCATAAGGTTGAAGGAATTGTCCATAGAGCGCCGAGACAGGATTGTGTCAAGGCACAGATCTGGGGAAGGGTACCAAAAAATGTCTGTGGCATTGAAGGTCCCCAAGAACACAGTGGCCTCCATCATTCTTAAATGGAAGAAGTTTGGAACCACCAGGACTCTTCCTAGAGCTGTCGGGGGAGAAGGGCCTTGGTCAGGGAGGTGAACAAGAACTCGATGGTCACTCTGACAGAGCTCCAGAGTTCCTCTGTGGAGATGGGAGAACATTCCAGAAGGACAACCGTCTCTGCAGCACTCCACCCATCAGGCCTTTATGGTAGAGTGATCAAATGGAAGCCACTCCTCAGTAAAAGGAACATGACATCCTGCTTGGAGTTTTCCAAAAGGCACCTAAAGGACTCTCTGAGAAACAATATTCTCTGGTCTGATTGAACTCTTTAAAAATTAAAGGAGAGCCGCACACTTTAGGAGCTCAGATGCAATAATTTAATAACCTGATATCCAAAGTTTCGACAGACAAGCTGTCTTCATCAGGGACGAGGGAAAGAGCAAAGTACAGAGAGTTCCTTGATGAAAACCTGCTCCAGAGAGCTCAGGACCTCAGACTGGGGTGAAGGTTCACCTTCCAACAGGACAATGACCCTAAGCAGGAGTGACTTTAGGACAAGTCTCTGAATGTCCTTGAGAGGCCCAACCAGAGCCCGGACTTGAACCTGACCGAACATCTCTGGAGAGACCTGAAAATAGCTGTGCAGCGACGCTCCCCATCCAACCTGACAGAGCTTGAGAGGATCTGCAAAGATGAATGGGAGAAACTCTCCAAATACAGGTGTGAAAAGCTTGTAGCGTCATACCCAAGAAGACTCGAGGCTGTAATCGCTGCCAATGGTGCTTCAACAAAGTACTGAGTAAAGGGTCTGAATACTTATGTAGATGTGATATTTCCGTTTTCTTTTAGTTTTTCACATTTGCAAGAATTTCTATAAAACTGTTTTTGCTTTGTCATTATGGGGTATTGTGTGTAGATTGATGAGAATAAAAAATAAATAAAACATTTTTTTTAGAATAAGGCTGTAACGTAACAACATGTGGAAAAAGTCAAGGGGTCTGAATACTTCCAGAATGCACTGTACCTCTTCAGTGTCATTCAGTCCATTTTTTCATCCCTTGCTGCTGCTTGAATGGACTTCTTCCCTTCTGTCACTTCCTTGGCTGCTCTCTCAAGAACCTCAAGGGGGGTAGACCCCTGCTTGTTTTACGTTTGTATACATGATGATGTCTGCTCTGTAACAATAAAAATGCACTATCTTGAGTTCAAGGCGCATTGCAAAAATATGTAATCATCATTTGTACGTGGTATGGCGGCCATTGGCTCAACTTAACCCATGGCCATTCGCTCAACTTACCCCAAGGCAAACATTTAGACTATATTCGCTCACACAGCTACAAGGATGCACTTTCCGTGCTATGTTTAGGACCGCATATTGTAGCTTATAGAGACCCCAACTGATGTATAAAACAATATTAAAACTCTACTTTGGTTTAGATATAACACAATGCATTAATTTGACTTTTTTTTTTTTGGGGGGGGGGGGGCCTAACATTCTTGACACTTTTTTCCATGTGTTTTTTTCCTTCACATGAAATGATGACATCTTCCTACATATTTGGTCACATGATTCATTTTGTGTATGGTTTCCTAGAAACAAGGGTGGCTCAACTAACCCTTTGGCTCAACTTACCCCACTCTCCCCTACAATATATGTGGCCCGCAGATCATACCAACAACTCTGGTGTTGCAAGGACTAGATGTCTGAGTTGTGTGTTGTCTCACACTGTAGATGTCTGAGTTGTGTGTTGTCTCACACTGTAGATGTCTGAGTTGTGTGTTGTCTCACACTGTAGATGTCTGAGTTGTGTGTTGTCTCACACTGTCGACGTCTGAATTGTGTGTTGTCTCACACTGTAGATGTCTGAGTTGTGTGTTGTCTCACACTGTAGATGTCTGAGTTGTGTGTTGTCTCACACTGTCGATGTCTGAGTTGTGTGTTGTCTCACACTGTAGATGTCTGAGTTGTGTGTTGTCTCACACTGTAGATGTCTGAGTTGTGTGTTGTCTCACACTGTAGATGTCTGAGTTGTGTGTTGTCTCACACTGTAGATGTCTGAGTTGTGTGTTGTCTCACACTGTAGATGTCTGAGTTGTGTGTTGTCTCACACTGTCGATGTCTGAGTTGTGTGTTGTCTCACACTGTCGATGTCTGAGTTGTGTGTGTTCTGTGTATTCCCCGTGTTACAGTAACCAGGCGGTGAGGATGCTGGAGTGTAGAGACAAGCCCACACCAGACATGTTTGGAGAGCTGCTCCGCAACGCCAGCACTATGGAAGACCTGCGCAACTGTCCGGTGAGTTAGTATACAAGCACACTTTACCACACCTTACCATAAATGTACATTTACATTTTTTGTCATTTAGCCGGTGTTCTTATCCAGAGAGACTTACAATTAGTGCAGTCATCTTAAGATAGCTTGGGTGGGACAACCAGATATCACAGTCGTAGTAAGTACATTTTCCCTACAATAAAGTAGTTATCAACAAAGTCAGTACTAGTAGGACAAGACAAGTGCGGGTAAAAAGTATTTTTGCGTGGGGGTGTCGTGGGGTTTATTTAAGATACTCTTTGAAGAGGTAGAGTTTCTGAAGTTTTTTGGAAGATGAACAGGGACTCCGCTGTCATACTGTTAGGGGAAAGCTTGTTCCACACCATGGACCGTATGACAACTGTGATAGCCACTATATTACACTATATTACAGCCACAATAGATATTACACTCCCACCAGAAATATTCTTACTTATGATGGGGGAAAAAAGTTAAATATTCATGTCTTGTGGGATTCTTTAGTCAAGATATATATTATGACTCTCACGCTTGCGTATGCGCACACACACACACACAATTTAACTCCGAGGCTTGTGTTGAGTGTGGGCGGACTGGTTCAGAGGGACTTCATGGCGTCACATGGGCAGTAAACACCATTCTGAGGTCAGCCAAACTCACCACGGAGTCCTCAGTGGTTCGACTGTAATAGCTCTGGGCTAGAAACTGAACTGAAAGGACCAGGGTGGATCAACATGAGCAGCTCAAAGTATTAGCGTTTTAACATTTAAACCATATGTGAAATCTCCCAGTCAAACATGACTCTTATAATTCGGATACTCCCTCCCAGCTTTATCTTATCGAACGTTAAAGCCTCTAGTCATTCTAAAGGTAAACTCCAGAGTCTACATAATCACAACGAGCTGCCCCGGTATTGTACAATTACAGGCATTTTTCAGAAATGTAGAGGCTGACTTTGATGCTTCTCCCGCCGGTCTGTGTGTGAGAAACCCCAGTGCTCGCCTGTGCTGTGAGAAAGTCCCCTCTGTTTATGTCAAATTTGGCGCGTGCACAATCGTTGCCCTTCAAGGGGCCTGCCGCCCGCTTGTTTCCAGCCTCACTTCTGGGAAACGCACAAAAGAGGAGGGAATTTTGCCCCTCTCCGGCAAAGGAGGTCAAGATGGCAGGTGCATGTGGTGACATGCGTCCTTCTCCCTCGCAAACACACACATACAAACAAACAAACAAACAAAAAACGCACACACTGTACCGCTCTGGCCCAAATCAGCTCTGTAAAAGGAGTCCTGTGGTAACCTTCTATGAAGGAACCCCACATGCTGCTGGGCCCAGTGTGTGGGTAGAGTTTATATCCAAAGGAAGGCTGTCTCTCTGTGATGGGCATAGAAGTGACACTTGAATTGGGGGTTGTCATTGGCCTACAGCCAGCTGACCTTTTCAGACACGGCTCCCTATGAGGGGTGCCCTGAATTGAACCGTAGTCAACACTGAAATAGCTAAATGGATGAAGATCACTGTCAACTCAGAACGTAATGAGTCATGGTAGACTTTGTTAGAGTTTGTTTTGGGGGGGTGGATTTTGGGTTTATATTTTTGATTTATTACGCTCAATTTACGTCTCCTTTTTGTCCCCCTCTTTCACTTCCCCCTTCTGTCTCTCCCACTCCATCTCTTGCCCCCTACCTTCCCCTCCCCCCTCCTCTTCACACGCTCTCTTCTTCCCGCTCGCTCGCTCTCTCTCCCTCCCTCTCTCGCTCTCTCTCTCTCTCTCTCTCTCTCCCTCTCTCCCTCCCTCTCTCGCTTTCTCTCTCTCTCTCTCTCTCTCCCTACCTCAGAGTAACTGTGGGGAGAAGCTGCGTATTCGTCGGGTACTTATGAACTCGCCAGAGATCATCACCATAGGTCTGGTGTGGGACTCTGACCACTCAGACCTGGCAGAGGACGTCATCCACAGCCTGGGCACTTGCCTGCGCCTGGGGGATGTAAGACGCGCACACACACGGAGACACACACTCACTCTTACAGTTTTCTTCAGAAGATGCCACTAAGTTATGCCATACTGGGTTGTGTGTGCTGTAGTGTTTCTAGCCACCGACACCAGAGTGGATAGAAAGCAGTCTGATGTCTCTATACTCTGACACAACACACACAGTCAGGCGCCATCTCCCTCGCTAATGAATTTTTCATGGTGTTTACCTGCTGTTTACCCTTTGAGAACCTCTGGAGCGTTTCTGAAGTGGTACTTCTGCGACTTGTGTTATGATTCCCGATGTCTGTTTGGGCACCCTGGGCCTCGATTCGTGGAAATATGTGACAGGTTAAATGAATGATGGATTACTTACTGTAAAGTCCAGATTTCTTCCTGACCACTTGACCTGACCATGTGGGGGGGGGGGGGGGGGGTATGATTTAGATATACAGTATTGCAGGACAGTGTATTTTTCGTTTCCCTATGCCCCATGAGTCCTCTCCCCTGTCCCCCTCAGCTCTTCTACAGAGTAACAGACGATAAGGCCAAGCAGGCAGAGCTCTACCTGGTGGGCATGGTGTGTTACTACGGCAAGCACTACTCCACCTTCTTCTTCCAGACCAAGATACGCAAGTGGATGTACTTTGACGACGCACATGTCAAAGAGGTAAAAAAAAATCGAAATAAATAAATCCATCCGGGTGAATGGTTGGAGAAGTTGCCCTTATTCACTAATGTAGGATGGGATTCCTTTACCCCTAATCCTAACCATCAACATTAACCATTTGTTTTTACTGTGTAGTTGCTGTGTTTTATTCTTCCTACGGTGTTTTGTAGTTGAATATCGTACAGGCTATGTTTGGCTATACATTGCTCCTCACTTGGGTGATGTTACTGTGAGGAGAACATGAGCCATACAAGTGTTTTTGGAATCCTCTCCGATGAGAGTCCTCCACTTTACAGCTTATTGTCTTTGTCTCCGTCTCTCACTCCCGTTGCTGTGTCAAGAGGGAGAGGATATTCATCTTTTAACAACGAAATACCTGATGTTTTCTTTCATTGCTAAACAGAAGCTTGGCCCGTCGGCTCTATTCCAAGCCCTCTCTCTCTCTCTGTTTGTCGCTAATTTCACCCCAGCGCCATTAGTTTACATTACTCACCCGCTCGTTGACTCACTGGCGAGCTGGGGTTGTTTTTGCTCCATTTTTAATCGATGACACAGGCTGCGTTGCCATCACAGCCCAAGGAGGGATAGTTGTCATAGGAATAGTTTACTTTACTTTATTATCCTACTGGGGATATTTGCGCCAGACAAAATTTACATCAAAAACAACAATCAACATGTATGTACAAAAATTCATGGAGAGACACATGTGACCTGCCACAGTCCTTATCATGGACAATGAGAGGTCTGCAGAGTTGCTGAGGACCCCAAAGCCTGTCACACGAGGTCATCTGGATGAACTCTGATTGGTGGTTCACACTGCGGCAGTGTTATGGCCAGTCATGGGTGCGAGTTCTGATTGGCTTCTCCTTTAGTTCCAGGTCAGGTCCCCCTCTCTGTGTGACGAGGTGTGGGAGCATTGAGCAGAGGCGTTAGTTGGTTAGTTCCACATGCCTGGCCTGCTGGCCCAACTCTGGTGTGTGTCTCTCGCCCCCTCTCCGGGAAGGAAATGACACACAGCTCTGTGGGCACCGGGCCTTCTCTCACTGCTCTGGCTCGCACCTATCCTTTCTCCCGTCTCTCTCTTTTCCTCTCTATCTCTCTACCTAGTCCCTCCCTCCCCCAGTGGTATGGCTCTTTCTCCATCCGTCCATCCCCTTTCTTTAAAAAAATGTCTCCCCTCTTCCCACTCCTCTATCCTTTTCGTCTCTCCCTTTTCTCCCCTTTCATTTCTCTCTCTCTCTCTCCTGTCTCGCTTATTTCCTCTCTCCCCTCTTTCCTATCATGGCTTTAGTCTCATAAATGTCTTTGCTGTACGTTCACTCCTGGACAGTTGCATACAAAGCAGCTTTTCTCTCTCTCTCTCTCTCTCTCTCTCTCTCTCTCTCTCTCTCTCTCTCTCTCTCTCTCTCTCTCTCTCTCTCTCTCTCTCTCTCTCTCCTCTCTCTCCTCTCTCTCCTCTCTCTCCTCTCTCTCTCTCTCTCTCTCTCTCTCTCTCTCTCTCTCTCTCTCTCTCTCTCTCTGTAAAGCCAGCACGTGAGCCAGTGAGGGTTTGGACAAAAGTGGCCTGAAAACAAGGATATCCCTCTATTGTTTATCTGGCCAGCTGGACAGGAGGGCGTGGCCAATAGAGAGCTAGAGCACAGCGGCCACCTCTGTAGACCCACGCACACATTTGCGCTTTCAAACACACACACACATACGCTAATACGCACACACACACACACACACACACACACTTTGCTGATACGATAGCGCTATCGGAACTTCCTGTCACAGATTCCTGTGCTGAGCGAGGGCAGAGCGTTCGTTGTGCATTCGGGAAAACCAGGTTGGGGTAAGAGGGGTTGGAAAATGGCCCCTCTGGCGCTTAAAGAGTCAGTTAATGTTAGCAGTAGCTATTGTACTTGTACTGTAACTGTGGACTTGACTAACACTCATTCTTTTGGGAGCTCACTCGCTTCGCTCTGTGTCTACTTTTCTGGGTGTCTGTCTTTTCTACTCTTTCCGAACAGTTTGAGGTTTCACTTCAGGGATGGGCCTGAATGCTCAGGTCTAACCACTTGTTTTGAGTTCCCTGGAAAGTCGTGACATAGTTTATTCTCTTCCCGGGCAGATCGGGCCCAAGTGGAAGGACGTGGTGTCTCGGTGCATCAAGGGCCACTACCAGCCCCTGCTACTGCTCTACGCTGACCCCCGGGGGACGCCCGTGTCAGTGCAGGACCTGCCCTCCCGCCTGGACCTGCACCACTTCAACAGGTCATACTACGACAGTGAGGACTCGGGTACGAGACGCCTCGCGTCACACGAGATCACTTGCTACACGCACAGAATGGCTGTTGCATTACCACACCTGTGTTCAAATAGTATTTGCTTCCTTCTTCTTTCAAATGGAACTAGTAGTTAAAGTAAAACAAATGCAATTTATACACCACTTGTTTCTCCTTCTTGAAGCGGTTGTTTCCTGCTCTCTGTACTGTTCTGATTAAGTCCTGGCTCGTGTGTCCTCGTTGTTATCTCTGATGGCTGTCTGTGTCTGTTCCACTGTTGTCTACAGGCCGCGAGCCGTCCATCTCCAGTGACACGCGCACCGACTCGTCGACAGACAGTTACTCCTACAAGCACTCCCACTCCCACCATGAGTCCATGGCCAGCTACTTCTCCTCCGATTCCCAGGGAACCGTCATCTGTAACCCAGACAACGACTCAGCCTCCCGCAGCAGCCTGGAGACCACAGGTAGTAGGAGGAGGAGTTCAGGAATAGCATGCACACACACACACAGGGTGGATATATATGCACACACACAGACAGGGTAGATATATATGCACACACACAGACAGGGTAGATATATATGCACACACACAGACAGGGTAGATATATATGCACACACACACAGACAGGGTAGATATATATGCACACACACAGACAGGGTAGATATATATGCACACACACAGACAGGGTAGATATATATGCACACACACAGACAGGGTAGATATATATGCACACACACAGACAGGGGAGATATATATGCACACACACAGACAGGGTAGATATATATGCACACACACACAGACAGGGTAGATATATATGCACACACACAGACAGGGTAGATATATATGCACACACACAGACAGGGGAGATATATATGCACACACACAGACAGGGGAGATATATATGCACACACACAGACAGGGGAGATATATATGCACACACACAGACAGGGGAGATATATATGCACACACACACAGACAGGGTAGATATATATGCACACACACAGACAGGGTAGATATATATGCACACACACAGACAGGGTAGATATATATGCACACTCAAACATAAATATGGTCTGAAGCTCACTCAAACACACAAGTATGCACAGACACACACAGTCGCATACATGCACGCAGGCACATGCTTGCACGCATACACACATGCTGACACACACACACACACAGAGTATACTCCCCGGCCTATGCACCAGAGGAGGCTGGTGGGAGGAGCTGTAGGAGGATGGGCTCATTGTAAAGACTGGAGTGGTAGATTGGAATGGTATCAAACACATGGAAACCACGTTCCATTGAATCCAATCCAGCCATTACAATGAGCCCTATAGCTCTTCCCACCAGCCTCCTCTTATATACACAGACTAAACTGTGTACTAATTCATGCTTTTACCTTGCATGTATGCACACGTGCAACTACTTAAGTTTAAGCATGTAATGCTCACCCAAACATACTCAATACAGATTTGTATGTACTGTACAGAGGATTAAAGCCACAGCCATTACCCAATCATGTTCATCATGGATTATGTGTCATCATTTCTCGCATGTCGTAACCATGTAAACGGTCATAAAAAAATCTCCTCCCTAAGGCCAAGTGACGGACAGTGGGCCAGTGCAGTGCCACTCTCTGAGGAAAGGCGGAACAGTGGACAGGAAGGGCGGGGCCAGTGACAGGAAGCGGAGCTCTAGTCGTCCGAGGCGACTTGAGGAGAGGAGCCGGGGCTCTAAGACTGACGAAGCCTCGTCGGCAGGTTACCACAGCGAGGGTACGAAGGAACCAATCACACGGCAGAGCCAAGAGACTAGGGACCAATCACACGGCAGAGCCAGGGGACAAGTGATCTATGACAGAAGAGCATGATGACTCAGGAGACTATACTGTATCTAGCAGCTTAGAGCTCATCAGAATCAGTGCCTCTAGTCTTTCGCAGGTAGTTCATAGTATTTGGGTTTTACATATTTAACAAGAAGATCAGGTACAGGTACAGGAGTAGGGTATCTTGTAGTATACTGTAATCTGTGTGTCTTTACCATTTTTCTCTTGTCCAGTTAGCTGTCCAGTTAGCCGTTATCACCAACGTTGTCACTCGCGTTGCACTTTCATCCTATTATTTTCTTGCTTTTTCCACCCCTCCCCAATCAACACATGACATCACACCACTAATGTATTTATCTCCCACTCTCTATCTGTCTCCCTCCCTCCCTCTGTCTCACTCCTCTTCTCTCTCTCTGTCTCCATCCCTCCATCTCCCTCCTCTTCTCTCTCCTGTCTCCCTGGCTTCTATAGGGGAGACTCTGAAGGAGCAACAAGCACCTCGCACCGCACCCAAGTCCTCCTCCTCCAGTCGACTGAGGGATTTCAAGGAGACCATGAGCAACATCATCCACAGTCGCCCCCTCTCCGCCTCCTCCTCGGGCTCCGGGGCCCTTGGGGGTCTAGGGGCCGAGTCAGGGGCCACCACCAAGGCCAGAGACTGGGAGGCCGACAGCACCAGCAGTGAGTCCAAGTCCAGCTCCTCCGGGGGACGATACAGACCGGCCTGGAGGCCCCGGAGAGAGGCCCTCAATATAGACAGTATCTTCAGTAGGGAAAGACGTAGACAGGCTGGGTATAGTCCCCTAGGGGCCACTCTGCCTGAAGACAGTGGGGCCCCAGCCGAGGGCCCCACAGGGTCAGTCACTGGACAAGGACAGGGGCCCTTTGGTAATATGGCCTCCTCCTGGACCCTGCCAACAACCAGGGGCCATAACATGGAGCAGCAGCCCCCCAGGCTCATCCAGAGGATGGAGAGTGGCTATGAGAGCAGCGAGAGGAACAGTAACAGTCCTGTTAGCCTGGACATGCCTCTCAGCGAGGGACCCAATGCTGCTAATACACATAGGTACAGTAGAGCATATACAAACTGCTAGGAAAGGTTCTAGATGATAGTAACTCACGTATCCGAAAAGGCTAGACTCACAAATACTGATAGCTACACGATGAACTGTGTATTGTATGACTGACTTCTCTGTCTGTCTCTCTCAGGGACACCGGTCTGAAGAAGCCTTCCAGCTCCAGCTCAGGTCCATCATGGCGCACCGTGCCCAAGTCTAAGAGCAGCAGTGCTCTCCTGCAGGACGTCAAGGCTTCATGCAGGGGCAACAGCCACACAAGCCTGGGTAGGTCTGAGTCCGTGTGTGAGTGCGTTTCCCACAATGTGTGTCTTTTTAGGTGGAGTTGTGTCTGTTTTGGGGTGTGTACAGTGCATTCAGAAAGTATTCAGACTTCTCTTTTTCCACGTTTGATACAGCCTCATTCTAAAATGGATTAAATTATTTTTTCCCCACATCAATCTACACACAATACTCCATAATGACAAAGCGAAACAGGTTTTTAGAAATGTTTGCTCATTTATTACAAATATAAAACAGAAATACCTTATTTACATAAGTTTTCAGACCTTTTGCTATGAGACTCGAAATTGAGCTCAGGTGCATCCTGTTTCCATTGATCATCCTTGAGATGTTTCAACGTCTTGATTGGAATCCACCTGTGGTAAATTCAATTGATTGGACATGATTTGGAAAGGCACACACCTGTCTGTATAGACAATGTCCCACAGTTGACAGTCCATGTCAGAGGAAAAACCAAGCCATGAGCTCTGACAGAGCTCCAGAGTTTCTCTGTGGAGATGGGAGAACCTTCCAGAAGGACAACCATCCCTGCAGCACTCCACCAATCAGTCCTTTATGGTAGAGTGGCCAGACGGAAGCCACTCCTCAGTAAAAGGCACATGACAGCCTACTTGGAGTTTGCCAAAAGGCACCTAAAGGACTCAGACCATGAGAAACAAGATACTCTGGTCTGGTGAAATCAAGATGGAACTCTTTGGTCTGAATGCCTAGCATCACGTCTGGAGGAAACCTGGCACCATCCCTACGGTGAAGCATGGTGGTGGCAGCATTATGCTGTGGGGATGTTTTTCAGCTGCAGGGACTGGGAGACTAGTCAGGATCAAGGGAAAGAAGAACAGAGTAAAGTACAGAGAGAATTTTGATGAAAACCTGCTCCAGAGCGCTCAGGACCTCAGACTGGGGCGAAGGTCCACCTTCCAACAGGACAACGACCCTAAGCACACAGCCAAGACAACGCCGGAGTGGCTTCGGGACAAGTCTCTGAATGTCCTTGAGTGGCCCAGCCAGAGCCTGGAATTGAATCCGGTTCGAATATCTCTGGAGAGACCTGACAATAGCTGTGCAGAGACGCTCCCCATCCAACCTGACAGAGCTTGAGAGGATCTGCAGAGAAACTCCCCAAATACAGGTGTGCCAAGCTTGTAGCGTCATACCTAAGAAGACTCGAGGCTGTAATCGCTGCCAAAGGTGCTTCAACAAAGTACTGAGTAATTGTAATATGTAAGATTTCTGTGTTTTTTATTCAATTTGTCAATTACTAAAAACCTGTTTTTGCTTTGTCATTATGGGGTATTGTGTGTTGATTGATGTGGGGGGGGAAACATTTAATCCATTTTAGAATAAGGCTGTAACGTAACAAAATGTGGAAAAGTCAAGGGGCCTGAATTCTTTCCGAATGCACTGTATATTCATTAAGAACTCTGAGCAGATGGTTTATGTTAATTCATCTCTGTATCTCTGTGTGCTCAAAGTGTGATGAAGTGTACACACTGTCACTCCTCACACCTCTTCCCCCTGCCTTGTCTTGTCATGCTATTGAACAGGGACCATTATAGAAAGCTACGATATTAACGTGTGTGTGTGTGTGTGTCGCACAGCGGGAGAAGGCCGCAGCGAACTGGACGAGCTGCAGGAGGAGGTGGCCAGGCGAGCGAGGGAGCAGGAGTTACAGAGGAGGAAGGAGAAGGAAAAGGAGGCCGCCTTGGGGTTCAACCCCAGACCCAGCAAGTTCATGGACCTGGACGAGCTACAGAACCAGGGTAAGGCCCCAGACCAGACCCAGCCTGGTTGCTCAGCTAAAGGAGTTCCACTCTGAAGCCCATGAGTAACAGGGTTGGTGACCCTAGTACAGCATGTGGAAATCAGAAGAGAACAGGGAGCTGTATCGGTTGTTCTCCGGAGGCAGCCCTGCCCCACACCGCCTGGGTTTGGCTGTGTCTCTTTATGGAGCAGGTGTCTGAGTGCTTCATGTCGAAAGCACCCTGAGTGGGCTGAAAAATGGGACTGCTGTTGTGTAACAAAAAAGAGCATTGTTCCCCCCCACCCACACAATTGGAAGTTTCCTCATTCAGATGGTTAGAATGTGTGGCCGGCCAGTGGCCCAGTCACAGCGTAGAAAGGTTAAAAAGCGCGTTTGAATGTGCTGCGTTTTGTAGTGGAGAGAAATCGGATTGAACTAGTGGGGCTTGTAGCAGTATACACGGATTTAGGTCAGGCGATCCTGAAGTGAACAATAAGTCCTCCATCTTCAAAGTGTTGCAAAGACATATCATTAACTCAACCCACCCCACGGTGTGCCTTTTTTTGTTTAAAATATCTTTCTGGGTGTGTTTAAAGAGCTTTGCTTTTGGTGTGTGTGCATATCTGTGTTTCTTAGGCAAAGGGGACGGCTATGAACGGTGCGTGTCGGACGCTGAGCTACTGCTAGACCAGTCTCTGCGACTGGAGCAGGCTGGCGAGGTGGCCGCCGCTCTGTCTGTGGTTAATGAAGCTGTATGTAAGTAGACCTGACCTGCTTCCCTGTGCCTGCTGCCAGCCCAGCCGACCCGCTAGAACACCATACCACCACCTACCTACCTACCTATCTACCTACCTGTGTGTCTGTCCATGTGTGTCTCTGTTGGTTTCACCTGTAGTCCTTACCACTATTGCGCATAAGACAGCTATGTTGCAAGAAGGGTGTGGTTATTTGACCTTTGGTGTGGACTGGAGGGTCCTATATGACAAAGACCTACTTTCAGGCCACAGAGTCACTTGGTTTGAACCAGTCATCTGACTATCTATACCCAAAAGGTTAAAGATGACCTCCAGTGATAAAATAAAAAAATAAAAAATAAACTTTTACTATTGAAAAGCGATATCCCAAGTATAAATACAGTAAAGTACACACACTAAAGGGTAGACACAACTGCAAAATTCAAGGAGTAGGGCATTCAAGGAGTTGGTCTGATGGGAAGTTGTGATTTCACCGGCCTCCCCCTTTGCTCGAGGAGCAATAGAGAACAAAAGAGGGAAGGCCCACCCCACCACTTGTGCTATGTCATAACCTACCTGGACCACCTATTGAGATGTGCCTTTTGTTAAGTAAATCAGGTGTTAAATGAGACTGGAGTGCCACTTTATGGTATTGGCAGAATACTTGCTGCAATGCACGTGCAACACGGTGCTCTATCGTCTCCTAGCGATAGTTTGTTGCAAAACCCTTTTAGTGCCCGCAACTATAGCTCTTGTTTTATCCAAATATCTTGACATTTGTGCTTTCTGTCCAGTCAGACTTACAATAAGAGTCCTGAACCTAAAATACCCCCCAGTCTTGAGTAATGACTAGGGGAAGAGACAATTTGGTCTGTCTAAACACAAGTTCGGGACGGCTGATAAGGTTCCAGCCCTATGCCTACCAACCATCCCTGTCTGATGATAATGAAACGAGGCGAGTCGCTGGGATATTTACCCATCACCGTGGTTATTAGCCTGCCTGGTAGCACAGAGAGGGAGGGATCAGGGAATCCCGCGCTATGACAACCAAATCTTCCCAAGGCTCATTTAGGACAATGTGTCCTGGGTCTGTTATGTCAACATGGCAGTGAGTCTGTTGTTAGTGTGGTCTCTCTGTCTGTGTTTGTCCTCGTTTCCTAATGTCTCTGTGTTTTGATGTGACTTTCACAGTTTCACTTTTCACTGTCTCTGTCGTCAGCGTCTTGAATGTGTGTTTGATACTCCTCACTCGTCCACTGAGGAATGCTCACACACACACACGCACACACACACACACACACACACACACACACACACACACACACACACACACACACACACACACACACACACACACACACACACACACACACACACACACACACAATTTCCCTTGTCAGGCACCCCACTATCCCCTCGTCTCACAAAGCCCATTCCTCCATTTAAGATCTACAGCAAGTCAAGTCGATTACTAAAAACGTCTGAACTAAAGATATTTTGCCCGCTAACCAAGACAAAGAGTTTGAAAAATAGCCGCTATTTTTCTCAGTTCAGCCGCCGTGATATGAGTCGAAATACCGAGGAACAGCCTTTATTTTCTTCTCAGTCTTCTTGGATATATTGCGCCAAGGGAAGGGCTCAGCTTAAAACTATCAATTGAATTGTTTTGCCTTAACACAGTTCACTTTGATTTGATTAATTTAACGTTATTCTATATGATTTAACCATTTGCCGTATGAACAGAATATTTTGTTAAGAGTCACTGTGGATCTTCATTTCCCCAGTGTGTATCATCAGCCTGTGTCCATTTTAATTTACAACACACACACATCCATTTTACTCACCAAGCGTGGTGCCTGTTTGTGTCCTCCCCCACCCCAAAACCCATCCACACACCCCTCCCAAACCCACGTCATTATTTCAACAGTCTAATCCTATGATTTGATTTTGTGCCAAGTGTTTTTGCATGCATCCCCATAACGCAGCTCTTTATTTTCTGCATTTTTCTATATTTTTTTCTTTTCTGCTTTCCTTCCCTTTTTTTTTCGCACTGTAGCTAAACTCAGGCTTCCCATGCATGAGGGTGGCGCTAACACCCATAGCAGGACAGTGGCTGAGGCCCGGCTGCAAAAGTGCATGAGGAGAGCGCGGGGCCTGCAGCAGCGCATGCAACAGCAGCAGCAGGAAGACAGACCCCAGCAACAGGATCAGGAGCAGACAGAGAAGCAGGATCAGCCCTGTCCCTCTCCCCAGGGGCCCCCCAGGTACCAGCACTGTCTCCTGTCTGTGTCCTGTGACTCCCATCCCCCACCTGACCTCACCTGTTCAGCCCACACCCATGGCTGAGCTCCTCATGTGACTCTGGAAGGAGTGGAACAAGGGATCACACAGTCCTGGTTTATTCTTTAACATGCAAAATGTTTTGCAGGTAGTATAGGAAAAACACCATTGATTTGTATGTAGAAGGTGTGTTCAATGTGCATAGAGACAAAGGGAGAAATGCTGTTATATTTTCTTTAACCTAGGTTCTTTACAGTAGGTCTATGTGTGCTAATCTGATTCCAAATCTAACCATTCATTAATTCTTTCCTAACACACAATTTTACCCTTGTGTTTTAAGGTTTTCAAATATTTGCTCATGCCATCTCTTATTCAGTGTAGCTAGTGCTGCTGTGTTGTTTGGAGGGTTGTGTGTGGGTGTTTACTCTTTAGTTATTGTGGAGGTTGCTATGAGTCCAGGTCCTAGGGGTCCACAGACACGAGTGCCTCTACCAGGGGTCCGGTTCTGAGCCACCCCCGCCATCCCCGTGGCTCACCTGTGCCAAAGCTCTAAAATGTCCATCTGTTACAGAAACATCACACACACACACACACAGTTAACTCGCACGCATGCACAGTCAACTCACATACCCGCACACACGGACTCCCATGGACACACTGACATGCACACACACACACACACACACACACACACACACACACACACACACACACACACACACACACACACACCCACTAACATTTTAGACCTGGAACATGTGTATAGTATACAAAGTAATATTTAGTAATGTATAGTAAACAATACAAAATCCTCCTCTGTTTCAGAGCAAAGACATGCGAGAGATGCCTCGCCATCATTCACTAACCAGCCCATAACATGAGCCTCTTTCCTCCTCCTTCCTAGTGAACAGCCTGTCCCAATCCAAATACTGTTGACAGACGCCCAGGAGGACCAACCACAAGCAGTCCCGGAAGCCATCAGAAACACGCCTTCTCCTCTCTACGTTAAGCACCTCCCCTCCAGCACAAACTCACTCCCTGAGCCCCTGAGCCACCCCCCTGTCGCTATGCCCCCGAGCCCTCACACAGGGTCACCCATGGGGGGGTTCATAGCGGAGGCGTGGGGGCGCCGGGAAGGACTGGAGATGTCAGGCGTGCTAGATAACTCCTGTACTCATGTGAGACCCCTCCACAAGCACGCTGCCGTGTCCCTGCCTGCCCTGTGTGTGAATGGCCGGGACGAGAGCTTTACTGAGGGAGGCCATGACCAGACCCCAGCCCTGCCCAACCACCAGCCAGCTGCACCCTCACACTGGAACAGTAACCCCCCAGCCCCGACTCTGCCCACCCCACGCCCGCACTCCAGGACACCCTCTCCAGTCAGCCACACCTCAGAGGAAAGGGGCCACGCCAACATGGAGGATGCCTATTCCAGTCGGCCAGCCCTGGGCCCCTCTCAGCCTCCTCCAGCCCATCAGAACCACAGCTCCCCTGTCCCCATCTCCTCCAACACCTCCAGGCTCGGCCCTCCTCCTCCCCCTCCCACCCGTAACTGGTCCGGCTGGAGCCTGGACCAGCCGGCCGCCTTCGACTCCCCCTTCTACGCCCCTCCTACAGACTCCCACTGCCCTCCATCCACCCCCATCAGACCAGGGCGGACCCCTTCCCCAGTGTCTGGCAACTACATGCCAGGTGCCGCCATGCCAGTGGAGCGCTGGGCAGAGAACGTGACCCGCTACTACAACTCCCAGGCTGCCCCTGTGGTTGGGTCGCCCTGTGAGGAGCTGTCGGAGCTAGACTCTCTGTACCAGGCGAGCCTTCAGGCCACCAGCCTGCACCGGGCCCCACGCGGAGTCAGCCCCCAGCCCACTGCCAACAAGCAACGTAAGTATACTCACTGACCAGTGATGTATGGTACAACTGTAAAAATTTAAAATTAAAAAGGTAGATATGATGAGGGATAAAAATGTAAGTGGGTTCGAGCTATCCACAACTAATACTGTGTCTCTGTGTTGTATCTGCAGCGGCTAGGAAGCTGTTGTCTGGGCTGGCTGCACCTGGCCGCTCCAAGACTCCCACAGCCGAGTTAGAGAGATATGCTTACAGAACGCCAGGCTACACCAGCAGCCCCACACAACACAACAAGGTTGGCATCCACAGGGTGTTTGTGTGCGTGTGTGCGTGCGTTCATTGTCCTACATGTGGCTGATTGTGAATTTCAGGGCTGTGTGTGGTGATGCATGGTCAAAGCTGTGTGTGTTGAGGCTGCTTGGTGATTTGGTGCGGATGTGTGAAGGTTGTATCTGAGTGACGTGTGTGTGGACGGACTGGCATGTGTTTGCGTCAGTCCCTGTGTCTGTACATGCATGTTTTTTTGCAGGGCTTGACATTCAGGTAAATTTGCCAGTGGCACACCGGGTCAGAGGCTTTTCAAAGTTACTGGCTCCAACATTGTAACCACTGGCCAATATTGTATTGGTGTGGTGGTGCAGCAGAACAAACACGCATATTCATAACTGTTTTGATTGGATGCTGGGCTCTGATTATCATTGAATGGAGGTCAGACTGCAGTCTTGTTTTGTCAGAGGATGACCCGGACTCAACATGATGCCCTGTGATAACTGAAGAAAAGACAATGACACAACATTTTGTTAAAAGGAATCATTTTATGAAAAGCATGTCGTTGTGTGAATTTGATAGCCTCATCCCCCCCCCATGCTTCATTTCCTCCCCCCATTCGTCTCAAACTCCTCAAGCTCTCTCTCCAGAGCCTCTTCTGTTGGCTGGTTCTGTCTTCATCCCCAAGCAGTGAACCCTGGGCGTCTATCTGGCAGACCCAGACCCCCACCACCTCAGAACAGTGTAAATAGTGTGGGTGCAATTTGATTAATTGTTCAGCAGTCTTATGGCTTGGGGGTAGAAGCTGTTGAGGAGCCTTTTGGACCTAGACTTGGTGCTTTGGTACCGCTTGCCGCATGGTAGCAGAGAGAACAGTCTATGACAATTTTTGGGGCCTTCCTCTGAGACTAGTATATAGGTCCTGAATGGCAGGAAGCTTGGCCCCAGTGATTTACTGGGCTGTACGCACTACCCTCTGTAGCGCCTTACGGTCGGATGCCGAGCAGTTGCCATACCAGGCGGTGATGCAACCGGTCAAGATGCTCTCCATCTGGTGACCCATGCCAAATCTTTTCAGTCTCCTAAGGGGGAAAAGACATTGTCGTGCCCTCTTCCCGACTTTCTTGGTGTGTTTGGACCATGATAGTTTGTTGTGATGTGGATACCAAGGAACTTGAAACTCTCGACCCGCTCCACTACAGCCCCGTCGATATGAATGGGGGCATGTTTGGCCCTCCTTTTCCTGTAGTACACGATCATCTCCTTTGTCTTGCTCATGTTGAGGGAGAGGTTATTGTCCTGGCACCACACTGCCAGGTCTCTGACCTCCTCCCTATAGGCTGTCTCATCGTTGTCGGTGATCAGGCCTACCACCGTTGTGTCGTCAGCAAACTTTATGGAGTCGTGCTTGGCCAAGCAGCCGTGGGTGAACAGGGAGTAAAGGAGGGGAATAAGCACGCACCCTTGAGGGGCCCCCGTGTTGAGGATCAGCGTTGCAGATCTGTTGTTGCCTACCCTAACCACCTGGGGGCGGCCCGTCAGGAATTCCAGGATTCAGTTGCAGAGGGAGGTGTTTAGTCCCAGGGTCCTTAGCTTAGTGATGAGCTTAATGGGCACTATGGTGTTGAACGCTGAGCTGTAGTCAATGAACAGCATTCTCACATAGGTGTTCCTTCCGTCCAGGTGGGAAGGGGCAGTGTGGAGTGCGATTGAGATTGCGTCATCTGTGGATCTGTTGGGGCGGTATGCGAATTGGAGTGGGTCTAGGGTTTCCGGGATGATGTTGATATACACCATCATAAATAGAGTACAGTGCCTTCGGAAAGTGTTCAGACCCCTTGACTTTTTCCACATTTTATTACGTTACAGCCTTATTCTACAATTGATTCAATTGTTTTTTTCCCTCATCAATCTACACACAATACCCCATAATGACAAACCAAAAACAGGTTTACATTTTTTTTTTGCTACAACTATTTATTTAGAACCACAGATGGACAAAATGGGAGTTAACGTTAACTGGGGAAAATCTACAATTTCAGAAGATTGGTGCTTTGAATCCTGCGTCGTTAATGCCGTTGCCTGGGGAGGGTGAATCACATACATGTGACCCAGATCAGATTACTCCAAAACCGAGGCCTGGTTTGCAAGAGACAGCATTGGAATCGGGAAAAGTATTATATACAGATGGCTCTAGTTACATGACCACAGAAGGGAAGAGAGTAATGGGGTACGCTGTGTGTGATGACAGAGGAATAGTGAAGGCTGGCCCACTGCCAGCCTCGGTGTCAGCCCAGGGGGCGGAGTTGCATTGGCCGAGGCTTGTAGGTTGTCGGAAGGGGAGAATGTAACAATATACACTGATTCTCGGTATGCATTTGGAGAAATTCATGATTTCGGTACATTGTGGTCACAATTGGGCATGTTAACAGCGACAGGAACACCAATAAAAAATGGTCTGCCTCAACTATTCTAGCATCATTTCAACTTCAACATTTCAACATCATCAAATCACCTCTGCTTAGTCTATTACAGTGACAACTAAAAGATACCAAAAACAATTTAGTCCAATCAACGTAAGCTAAATATGATGTGGCTGTCCATTCTTCTGATTTGTGTGTGTGTGTGTGCACATTTGTGCAAGTAGAAAATTATGTTGACTCACCCTACTTGTAGAGAAACGCCAATGCCATCCTCCTCTCTTTCATGTTGAAGAAACGGTCGATCACTGTGTCATACAGTACACGTTTTATTTTTTGTTGTCCTAGGCTACCTGGCTAAAATGCTTGCTCGCTAGCCTAACTTCCATTCATGGGCAACGTTAGCTAGTTAACGTTAGCATTCTACATATTGAACTTCCATCCTCTCAGACCAGGCGCACAGCAATGTATTAATTAATGGAGAATTAATGTATTACAAAGAATTAAGTAAAACCACAAGTCCAAATCCCCATCTCCATCCATGGCTAATTTAGGAAAGGGACAACTTTAGCTAGCTAGCTAGCTAGACACCGGAGAACAACAACACAACGAGATGCAACAATTCAAGTTGTTTCTGTCAATGACGTATGCTCTCAATGCGATATTATAGGAGTGACGTCAAAATCCAAACTGGCTTCCCATGACACTTTTTTTTGGTGCGTCAGGACCATTTAGTTGAGCTCGCTCAGTTTAGCTCAACGCTGATTGGCAAATCTGGTATACTTTTTTATCAAGGGAGGCCAAATGCTCGCTGGTTTCCCTTGCATTCCTTTCAATGCTTACGGGCGACAACAATGTCATACTCGTTTGGACCAGACAACATCAGATAGATGGCCTACACATAGAAAGACAGAGGGGCGCTGTTTCACTCGCTTGGATGCTTTCTCCGGTGAGATACATTCAGCCTCTTGCGAATTGAAGGAAAATGATGAAAGACAAAATATCAATTATTTTATGTTTATGTATTTTTTTATTGGTCAACTTTTTGGGAAGCTTGGCTTCCCTTGGCATCCATGAATACACACCACCGATAACACAACAGTTTTTGTGACAAAACCATCAGTAGCTTAGAAAATGTGATGGAAACCCATTTAAGTTGTATTTTTCATTCAGTACATAGAAATTTAACTGCAAAAGTTATTTTGATGTGCACTACATCATTACGCACAGAATTTTATCCACAATAAGTAATTTTGATCAAAACATCTCTGGTTGGAAAATGTGGATATTGTTTTAAGCAGATGAAAATCTGTCTCAAATTGTATGGAAACCTAGCTAGTGGTGTGTTTCCAACAAATGGACAAAAATCAGTGCGTGATCGTGCACACAAATTGTACTTTTTCGCGCACGTTTTCATGTACCAAATAAAAATCTAAAATGAATTGTTTCCATCACATTTTCAACTCTACCAAGCATCAGTCATCATGTTTCCAGAATAAGACCCTCGATAGTTATTGGAAAGGAGCACCATGTGAAGTTCATCATAATTGATTTAATCTGTAGCCTAATAAAGTGCATGGTTTCCCAAGTCATAGTGGAAGGACCACACACCATATCATCGCATGACTCCAAGTTTATGTCGATAAGATGGTTAGGCCTATTATATAAATATTTGCACATAAAGGCATTCCCATTGCCATTTTTCGCATTAATTATTTTTACTGCACAAAAAATAGGTCCCGTCATGCCGAACAAACAAATTATCATTAGGCATTCATGAAATTGCACCGAAACTTCCTGTTTCCATTACAGCTGTCGTAAATATGGTATGACTTTACACTCATAAAAACTGTGGATGGAAACGTGGTTAGAGGCTGAAGTTTCCTCACTCTTTTTTGCTCCCTGTCATTTTCCTTTTAACTCATCCTCCATCGTCCTGCTTTTCTCTTTTTTACCAGGCACTTGGCACCGATAAGAAACATTGTTTTGTTCTCTCTATTCGTTCTCCCTCTCTATTTTCTACTATGATACACTAATTATTTAATGTTCGCCTAGTTTGTGCGCTTACATTTTTTTCAATGTCATCTGACAAGCTGACAAACCCTTAACCCTTACCCTGACCATGACCCACATCATAACCCTAACTTTAACCCTTACCTTCACCATTCGGGCAGGATCCCGTATAGCACGGACCATGATTGGCACGCTATGATTCGGATCCTGACTGGACTGAATCCCACATCTATTTCTTAATGGGCTATTTATCAGATATGTAGGCTATTTGACACAAATTTGAATGTTTTGAACTCACACCTATATTTTATTTATTTATGCCTAATACACTTTTATTTCTTCCTGTATTTAGCCAACAAGTGAGCTGTGTAAATACTTGTTATGCCATGACAAGCAGCTCCATAGTGTAGGCCTAGGCCTACGTAAACCTTCCTTTGCTAATAGTGACATCTCTGTGTAGGATGCCTTATATTATCAAAGACTGAAAAGCAGGTTAAGGACTGAATTGACGGGCTTCCTGCCTCTGCTGAAATTGGTCTGGCGCGAGTAGCCTGGACGTAGCCTAGGTCACTCGAGACGGAGAGGGAGAGTTTGACATTCATGCTTGGAAACCGAATGCTGATTGAAAGCAAGTGTGGAGTGTCTGACGTCGGGAAGATGATCAAGGATGAAATATAACTATACAATATCATTTGTCCGTTTTGGAGTTTGAAAATGTACTGGTGTAACGGATGTGAAATGGCTAGCTAGTTAGCGGGTACGCGCTACTAGCGTTTCAATCAGTTACGTCACTTGCTCTGAAACCTACAAGTAGTGTTGCCCCTTGCTCTGCAAGGGCCGTGGCCTTTGTGGAGCGATGGGTAACGATGCTTCGTGGGTGACCGTTGTTGATGTGTGCAGAAGGTCCCTGGTTCGCGCCAGTGTCGGGGCGAGGGTACGGTCTAAAGTTATACTCTTACACTGGCCCAAGCGGGCCATATGAAAGCTTGACTAACTGGCCCGGTGAGCTCGGCAGAAGATGCCAGGCCAGCGGGCAGCCCTGAATGTTGAGCCCTGTTGTGCATGCGTGTGTGTAGGAGTGTGTTTCACACAATGTGTTTGTTGTGTCCCTGTAGCCTGGGTCATGTGAGCGACCACTGGGAGATGACAAGAACTACAGTGCTGAGAACCTCCGCCGCATTGCCCGCAGTCTGAGTGGCACCGTCATAGGGGGCCGACCCGAACTCCTCGCCCCCTCCCGCAGCTTTGTGAGTCACACATACACACACTCTTTCTCTCTCTCTCTCTCACACACACACACACACACACACACACATACACAGTGTGCATATGTCATACACACAAACACAGAGCCTCACACGTGAGCCTCAGTTCCTGACTGGGAAAGGCCACAGCTGTCAATCCCACTCAGTGCTGTCTGCGTTACCTTGGGTGAGCACATCATTACATCATCATGTCATGTACCATCAATGTACCTCATCATCATCATCACACCTCCCTCCCAGTGAATGTGATGGTTTCATAATGTCATAATGCCATCTGGTGTTCACATAATGCAACTGCCATGTTGTGCTGTGATAGAGCCCCTAGTGGCGTGATCTTCACTCAGCAAAATGCTCGAAGCTGATTTTGTTAATTTAGTTAATCCAATAAGCTTTTAACCTTGTGTTCAGCTTACGTTCTTTGGCTGAAGAACAAAGAACAGCACTAGACATGGCACTGTTGCGTTATATGAATAGATGGTGAGGTTTGTACTGCCATTGAACTCCTGACTGTTGTTTTTGTGCTGTTTTCACGGAAGTGTGGGTCAGTGGTCCCTTGTCAACCCGTTTTAACTCATCTGTCTTCCTCTTATCCCCATCTCCTTCCTGCCTCACAACTGCTGGGTATTCTCACCTTGTGGTGGATTTCTCTCTCTCTCTCTCTCTCTCTCTCTCTCTCTCTCTCACTCTCACTCTCACTCTCACTCTGGACTTTTACAAAATAAAAAGGAGCCCCCAGTTACCAGGATGCCAAAGCATGCGGAATCCCGAGTCCCCGCACATCATCCTAGCACGTCCTCCCTGCACCCCCCTCCCTCCTCCACCCACCTCGCTCCACCCGAACCCCAACACCAATACCTCCACAACAACCACCACCACTACAGCCCCCCAGCACTGCCCCAGCACCCCCCTCAGCAGGCAGCACGGCCCCCCTCCGCGGGGCCCTATCTGGGACGCTCAGGTAACCATCAGCCTCCTCGACCTCCACCACCTCCAGTCATCAGACCACAGCACCATGCTGGCCCTACCAGCCATGGGAAGTGGATCACATAACACTCACTTTGACTGTTATACCTCCCGTTGTCTCTGTATGTCTGGTCATACTACCGGGTTTATGTGCCATTAACAATAATGAAGTATATTTATTCTGCAGGGGTAGAACAGTAGAATATGGCACAAAACAATGCGACAGGGGATAGGAACACATTAGCAGAACTTTGATTGTCCAGTGAGTTTCTCGGTGTGCCTCTACTGTGGTAGTCCTCTGCTGTGTTCTAATGATTTTCTGCCCCCACAGGAGATCACCAGAAGGGAGACCAGTTTCTGGCTGTGTTTGACCGGGGTGAAGCTTTCTCCCGTGAAAACTACCACAGTGTTGCACTGAGCTACGGCACGCTGCCGCGGGCACCTCCCAGGGCACCTCCAACCTGGTCCTCCTCTCTCCCTCGGCCCAGGGAAGGACCCAACCCGGGCCCTGGGTACTACAGCCGCCCAGACATGGGCTATGCCACCCTCTCCCACCCCCACCGCTCTGCTCCCCCTAGTGGCGCCATCAATGGCTACAGGCAGCCCCCTAAATCCAGCAGGACCAATGGAACCCTACCTTCCCGTCTACAACCACAACACCACCCAGCCCACCATCGGCTTTCCAGCGAGACCTCCAACCAGCCCCTCCGCCTGGACGTACCCCCGGATGATGACTGGAGGACCCCCGACTACAGGATGGTAGCGCCGTCCATGCCCATGCGGCATGCCCACCCCCTCCATCAGCCGACCCAGAGGCATGACCACCCCCGTATGATGGCATCGTCCCGTGGCCCCGGTAGTGCCCAGCTCTGTTCCCTGTGCCAACAGCTGCCCACCGAGCCCTCCCGTCACTACTGCCAGTCCTGTGGGGTCTACATGGCCCGTTTCCGGCCTGCCAGCTGATCCAGCTCACCGTCACCTTGCAAACGGACCCAGTTTACTCCCAACACACACACACACTCTTTCTCTCTCTGTTCCCCATTGAGCTCTAGATGTCAGACTCTGCTGTTGTAGAATGCAGTTAAGGAGGCTCACAGCAATCTTGGGACACATTGTTCTAGCAGATTGTGGCCCTTTCGTTTCCCATCAATTAATGTCTATAGTATAACCCCAGCCCCCATCCCACCCCAACCCTCTTTAACCAGACAGGCCAACCACTATATCTGGTCCTTAACCTGGTATATTTCTATAGAGTTTATATTTAGTCTTTATGGCTGCTCGTCATCTAAGGTTATTTAAAGATGATGTGATCCAGCATTGGAAGGTCAGAGTCCAGGCTGGGTGGAAGTGGGGCTGTGTAGTGTCCACTGAGGTGGATGGCAAGAGGCACTCAATCAGTCAATTAAATGTATTTCTAAAGCCCTTTTTACACCAGCAGAGTGTCACAAAGTGCTAATACAGAAACCCAGCCTAAAACCCCAAAGAGAAAGCAATGCAGATGTAGAAGCACGTTGTGAAGAAAAAAAAAACTCCCTAGAAAGGCAGGAACCTAGGAAGAAAACTTAAGAGGAACCAGGCTCTGAGGGGTGGCCAGTCCTCTTCTGGCTGTGCCGGTGGAGATTATAAGAGTACACGGCCATTAAGGCACTGTGCTTCTGGGAGGTTAGGACACCCCATAAACACATCAGCGCCAACACAGCTGGAGTTTAGGGTTACACTGATGTTCCCAGGGGTCACAAATGAACCCATTGTTTGAGGAAGCCTGTTGCAGACGAAGAATGAAGATGGAAGTTGAGTTGCACGGTGGGGACGAGGGCAAGGCGGAGTGAGAGGTACAGTTGAAGTTGTACACGTTTTATTGTCAGTCATGAAAACACTGAACAGGTGTGAGAAAGTGAAATGGATGTGTCATAAGGCTGCGTTCTCACACCAACCCATCTCTGCCAACCCTCTCCTTAATGTATACCGACGCTATTCACTTACTGTATTACTCTATTTATCATGTTTAGCGAGCTCTGGGTAAGTAGTGTGTAGATGATCAAACTAATCTACAGGCCTAACCTGTGTATACTCTGCCATAGACCTGCTGTACGTTGCATTCTCTCAACTAGCTAGCACTGTCTGGTGACTAGAGCCCTCTTGCAGAATGAGCCTGTGTGTGGGCTAAGGACCCTGGACGTTTTTCTTGAGGCTTTTCACAGCCCTGCATTTATGCATGGTTGTTCAGCAGATCTATGACTGAGGGAGTCCCTCGGAGCTTCGTGTACAATATATTAAGTATATATGAGATTTAGTGCAGTGAATTTACTTAACTGCGTTAACACAAGTTTAGTGCACTTCAGAAGTGTTAAGATAATTGTATCGGTTGCTGTTTTAATTCTACTGACATTTTTCCCGTTGTTACGGGAGACTCTCAATGTTAGCCTATTTTTGTACTTGTGTAGGTTAGATGGTGATCCTGAGTGCTAAGGAGGTACAGTACCGAGGGTTACACTCTTAGAGAAAACGTAATGACAGTGTACACATCTGTATTTTAGGATACTTTACAGAGAACAAAATAGGAACTGACTATAAAACTGTCAATTCAATGGCTTTTAACAAATCTTACTAGTTGAATCTTGATGCTAGAGCCATTTTTCGAGCCATTTTTCTTGCTCTTTAATTTTTGTGATGCGCGATCACTGGAGATGGTTAGTTTTAATGTTCCTAATTCAAATCTCAACCCAGACATGACTAAGATGCTGATTTAGAGCTCTGGAATACAACAAAAGCCAACTTTGCCTCGTTTTTTGAGGCAGATTTTAGATCTGATGGTGTAAACTTATGGATCATTAGAGTCCCAATTAGAGTGAAGTCGCTTTTTTTGACTTGTGAGGGAAAGAAAGCTACAGCCTTACAAAATACACTTAGGTTATCTACAATCTGAAATGAAGGAAATTACAAAATTATGTTTTGTCGCTATCTACGATGTTGCTGATTTGTTTTGGAATATTTTTACACTTATTTTTCTACACTGTAGATATGACTGACGGAATATGAAGAAAATGGAGCTTATGGAAGAAAGGTTTTGAGTGTCTTAAGATAAAACAACTGCTAAAATCGTATAGTTAATACAGAATTTAGGATGCACAACTGCTGTGCAATTCATCAGGTGTGAGTGGTGTCCTTCTTTAGGGAAAACAAGTCTCGGAAACTGAAATGTAACTCTGCACCGTTGCAGATGCTAAACTCTTAACCAAAGACTTTAGTGATACTCATTTAAATGAAAAGGAATGACTCCTTCGTTTGTGTACATTAAGCAACACTTCCCCCTCGTGGATTGTCAGTAGAACAGAAGGTAACTGATGTGTCCATTTTATTTTTTTAACATGCTTATCAACAGATACTGCAAAAGCTGAACAGTGTAACTGTGTGTGCAGATAATGATAGCCTTCGACCTTACATTTTAAGACGATGGGTTTTCTTAGTAGTATAAAGGAAGGGTTGACCGATTTCCATTTTTGGACTTTGTTTGTAAATGCTGTGCTAGCAGATGGAACTTGTATTTTTGCAATAAAGTTGTTATAAATTGCTCCAAACAGGAGCACAGTATGAAGATTGTCTGTTTCTTTGTGACTTTGCTATGCTGCTCTAATCCCTTGCACTAAAAATGATCATTTAAGGCAGTTGTACGTTACAACTAGACCCAAGAGTTCTTCCCAGACAATCACTGACCATAAGTCAGTGTTAAAATATGTTGAAATAAAGCTTCTGCTTGTGGCCAGTAAGGGTGATAAGGAATGTACACCAACATCCTGCTTCCTCCCTTTGTAAAAAACCCTAAGGCGCTCCAATTTGAGAATTTTGGAAAAGGTCAATAGGAAGAAAAACTAACTTAGCGCTAGCTGATTTGCACCTTGGATAACAGTCCATGTGTGAATGGCAGTTTTTGCATGACTGCAACATTTGGCTCGGAGAGTTTTGGCAGTTCCTTGTACTCACACCTCTGCTCTCCTCTTTCCTCCAGGTGCATCTGCAGCATTGTCTTGAGCACATCAGATGCACTAAAGCTCCTGCCGTAGTCCTCATAATACCGTAGTCCTACCATAGTCCTCAAGCTTGTGGCTAGACATCTAGAAACGTGTTTAGATACGCGAGGAGGACCTCCCTCCTCATTAAGAATTTGCTCCACCGTGCTCTCATGTAGAAGTGTGAGTGAGTACTTTATGGCGGAAAAACTCCACGTGTCCTTGAATAACTCATTTAGGGTCAGCTGGATGATAGAGAGGGTTGGTTCTCAGGCTGAACTGTAATCTTCTTGAAGGAGGCCATTTCTCTCCTGAAATGCCAGGGTCACCTGATAAATACTGGTTGGTCCACATTGGTGTTTGGGAGCCATTGGAGATTGCACTCTGGGGCCTTCTTCTCTTGCTCGACTCCATGGTGACCCTGGCCTTTTACCTTGTCTATACGGGTAACACTATTTCCTTGAAATCAGTTCTTCATACCTATTTAAGAGAAGTTCTCCTCCACAGCTAATCAGCCATTGTCTAAGTTGAGGCAAGGTGGCGGATTTATTTATATTTTTTATTTCACCTTTATTTAACCAGGTAGGCTAGTTGAGAACAAGTTCTCATTTACAATTGCGACCTGGCCAAGATAAAGCATAGCAATTCGACACATACAACAACAGAGTTACACATGGAATAAACAAAACATACAGTCAATAATACAGTAGAAAAATAAGTATATATACAATGTGAGCAAATGAGGTGAGATAAGGGAGGTAAAGGCAAAAAAAAGGCCATGGTGGCGAAGTAAATACAATATAGCAAGTAAAACACTGGAATGGTAGATTTGCAGTGGAAGAATGTGCAAAGTAGAAATAGAAATAATGGGGTGCAAAGGAGCAAAATAAATAAATACAGTAGGGGAAGAGGTAGTTGTTTGGGCTAAATTATAGATAGGCTATGTACAGGTGCAGTAATCTGTGAGCTGCTCTGACAGCTGGTGAGGGAGATTTTTGCAGTTCGTTCCGGTCATTGGCAGCAGAGAACTGGAAGGAAAGATGACCAAAGGAGGAATTGGCTTTGGGGGTGACCAGTGTGATATACCTGCTGGAGCGCGTGCTACGAGTGGGTGCTGCTATGGTACCAGTGAGCTGAGATAAGGCGGGGCTTTACCTAGTAGAGACTTGTAGATAACCTGTAGCCAGTGGGTTTGGCGACGAGTATGAAGCGAGGGCCAACCAACGAGAGCGTACAGGTCGCAATGGTGGGTAGTGTATGGGGCTTTGGTGACAAAACGGATGGCACTGTGATAGACTGCATCCAGTTTGTTGAGTAGAGTGTTGGAGGCTATTTTATAGATGACATCACCGAAGTCGAGGATCGGTAGGATGGTCAGTTTTACGAGGGTATGTTTGCCAGCATGAGTGAAGGATGCTTTGTTGCGATATAGGAAGCCAATTCTAGATGTAATTGTGGATTGGAGATGCTTAATGTGAGTCTGGAAGGAGAGTTTACAGTCTAACCAGACACCTAGGTATTTGTAGTTGTCCACGTATTCTAAGTCAGAGCCGTCCAGAGTAGTGATGCTGGACGGGTGAGCAGGTGCAGGCAGTGATCGGTTGAACAACATGCATTTAGTTTTACTTACGTTTAAGAGCAGTTGGAGGCCACGGAAGGAGAGTTGTATGGCATTGAAGCTCGTCTGGAGGTTAGTTAACACAGTGTCCAAAGAAGGGCCAGAAGTATACAGAATGGTGTCGTCTGCGTAGAGGTGGATCAGAGACTCACCAGCAGCAAGAGCAACATCATTGATGTATACAGAGATGAAGCAGGGTGTTAGATGAAAGAAAGACCCTCAATCCTAAAGTTTATTTTAATTGTATCTTCCTGCAAATAACCCTATAAATACAAGTTCACATGTAAAATTCAAAAAAAGGGTAAAGAGAGGTCACCTGTAGTAGCCCAGTCAAAAACAGTCGTCAATCCAGGATTGGTACATCCATTGGTACATCCATCTTCACAGCTCTGTCTATGAATTTGAGAGGGGTTTTATTTCTCCAGAACCGTCTCTTAGCTGGTGGAGCGGGCTGACCACTTTGTTGTTTTTCCAAATGCCCCTTTCATCTCTCCCATTTTGCTTTTGAAGATGTGTAAAAGCAGGTTACTCTAGGGATACAGTATGTTCCCCTCTCCCAGTGAGGCTTATTGGCCAATAAAGTTGTGCACCAACAGTTCTGGGGCAAGTGGGTCAGGATACAGTCAGCCTCCCTGGTGGTGTTTGTGTCAGATGCCAGTCATGCTGAAGCCCTGAGTCCACTGGGGTGGAAGCAGTCCAATTGAGAAGGAGGATCAGTACCACCTGATGATGCTGTTATTAGTGCATGATGAGGGGCTTTGGTGACAAAACGGATGGCACTGTGATAGACTGCATCCAGTTTGTTGAGTAGAGTGTTGGAGGCTATTTTATGATGATGCTGCTGTTATTAGTGCATGATGATGCTGTTATTAGTGCATGATGATGATGATGCTGTTATTAGTGCATGATGATGATGCTGTTATTAGTGCATGATGATGATGCTGTTATTAGTGCATGATGATGATGCTGTTATTAGTGCATGATGATGATGCTGTTATTAGTGCATGATGATGATGCTGTTATTAGTGCATGATGATGATGCTGTTATTAGTGCATGATGATGATGCTGTTATTAGTGCATGATGATGATGCTGTTATTAGTGCATGATGATGATGCTGTTATTAGTGCATGATGATGCTGTTATTAGTGCATGATGATGATGCTGTTATTAGTGCATGATGATGCTGTTATTAGTGCATGATGATGCTGTTATTAGTGCATGATGATGCTGTTATTAGTGCATGATGATGATGATGCTGTTATTAGTGCATGATGATGATGATGCTGTTATTAGTGCATGATGATGATGTGTCACGATCTTTCAAGATCGAACCCAGAAGCAGACCAGGACAAGGAGCGTAGGAAGAAGGTGAGTATTTATTTACAGTGAAATGTGAAAAGGTAGATATATCCAGATGGCGTAGCGGGCAGCGGTGGTGAGTAGATGAGAGGAAATAGGTGAATCCAATGTAGTAGCAGAATCCTCTGTCAACCAGGCGGGAATGGAGTGAATGATCCAGGTGAGTAACTGAAGACAAAACAAACGGAGGTAAGTTCAAGGCAAGCAATACGTAAATGAAAACAACAAAACAAATTCTATCCAACTGGAGTCTGGTACTCAGGCACAACATACTGTTCATGGCTAACGATCCGGCAGGGAATGGAAGTCAGGTCAGAGCTTTTGAAGGGTAGAGATGATGATCAGGACAGGTGTGCAGATTACTGACGGGAAACAGGTGCGGGTGAAATCAATCTCCCAATGAGCTAATTCGCCCGGCAACCAGACAGGGTGCGTTCCAGGACACCTGAAACACACTCCAGGACAGACACACAGGCAAACCCAGACTCAGGAAGCGGGATTCGTGACAGTACCCCCCCTCCGACGAACGCCACCGGGCGGACTACCTGGAGCGCCAGGATGGAGGCGGTAGAAGTCACGAATCAGGTCGTCATCCAGAATCTGTCGCCGAGGAATCCAACTCCTCTCCTCTGGACCATATCCTTCCCAGTCCACTAGAAACTGGTACCCTCGACCCCGCCGTCTGGAGTCCATGATGCGGCGCACCGTGTAGACAGGACCACCTCCGATCATCCGAGGAGGAGGAGGACGAGGAGGAGGAGGCAACAGAGGACTGAGGTGAACCGGCTTGAGACAGGAGACATGAAAAGTGGGATGCACTCTAAGTGTTGCAGGCAACTTGAGTCGAACCACCACAGGATTTATGATTCTCTCCACTACAAACGGACCAATGAACTTAGGTGACAACTTCCTTGACTCCGTCCGTAGAGGAAGATCCCGTGTAGCCAACCAAACCTTATCTCCAACCGTATAAGCTGGGGCAGGAATACGGCGACGGTTCGCCTGTATCTGATACCGGTCAGAAACTCTAAGTAGAGCCTTCCTGGCCCGATGCCAGGTCCGGTGGCAACGACGAATATGGGTCTGGACAGAGGGAACCGAGAGATCCCTCTCCTGAGAAGGAAACAAAGGAGGTTGGTATCCGTAAAGGCATTGGAAGGGGGACATCCCAGTGGCAGATGAAGGAAGGGTATTATGGGCATACTCAACCCAGGGTAATTGAGATGACCAAGAGGTGGGATCAGAGGAGACAAGACAACGCAGCGTGGACTCCATCTTCTGGTTGGCTCTCTCCGCTTGACCATTAGATTGTGGGTGAAATCCAGAAGTGAGACTGACTGTAGCTCCAATGGCCAAACAGAAGGATTTCCAGACAGCAGAGGTAAACTGAGGACCACGGTCAGACACAATGTCACTGGGCAATCCGTGAACCCTGAAAACCTCCCTGACCAGGATCTCGGACGTCTCCGTAGCCGATGGAAGCTTGGAGAGAGGAACAAAATGAGCAAACTTGCTGAATCTGTCCACAATGGTCAGAATGACCGTGTTCCCAACAGAAGGGGGCAATCCCGTGACAAAATCCAGGGCCAGATGCGACCAAGGTCGCCGAGGAATAGGTAGGGGGTGAAGAAGCCCAGAGCTGGGCCGATTGGTACTCTTGTTCTGGGCACAAACAGGACATGCGGCAACAAACCTCCGGGTATCTTCTCCCATGGCAGGCCACCAAAAACGTCTGCGCAGTAGTGCCATAGTCCGAGCAACGCCAGGGTGACAAGCTATCTTGCTGGCGTGGGACCACTGAAGGACAGCAGAACGGACCGACTCGGGTACGAACAACCGACCGGGTGGACCGTTACCGGGGCCGGGCTGCGTCCGAAGGGCCGCCATCACATCCTCCTCTATCCTCCATGTAACGGCTCCCACGACAACATTCTGGGGAAGAATCGTCTCAGTCTTGACCCCACTCTCCTCCGTCTTAGAGAACATCCGGGACAGGGCGTCCGCCTTCCCGTTCTTAGACCCAGGTCGGAACGTCAGGGAAAAATTGAAACGTCCAAAAAACAAGGCCCACCTAGCCTGACGGGCGTTGAGACGTTTAGCCGATTGTACGTAAGCCAGATTCTTGTGGTCAGTCCAGACCACAAACGGTTGCTCCGCTCCCGCCAACCAGTGCCGCCACTCCTCCAAGGCAAGCTTCACAGCGAGAAGCTCCCGGTTACCCACATCGTAGTTTCTTTCAGCTGGAGAAAGACGACCAGAGTAGAAAGCGCAGGGATGGAGTTTACCGTCAGTGGAGCTACGCTGGGACAGGATGGCGCCCACACCCACATCAGAAGCATCCACTTCCACAACGAACTGACGGGAAGTGTCAGGTTGAGAGAGAATCGGGGCGTTGGTGAATCGGCTCTTCAAGTCCAGAAATGCTCGGTCTGCCTCAGGAGTCCAACAGAACTTTCTGGTGCAAGACGTCAGGGCAGTTAAAGGTGCAGCCACCCGGCTGTAGTCACGGATAAACCTCCGATAAAAATTCGCAAACCCCAGGAATCTCTGGAGCTGCAATCTTGTACCGGGCTGGACCCAATCCCGAACCGCCCGAACCTTCTCTTGGTCCATCTTGATCTCTCCCCTGGATATGATGTACCCGAGGAAGGACGTTGTATGGGCGTGAAAATCACACTTCTCCGCCTTCACAAACAGACGGTTCTCCAATAACCGCTGCAGGACCTGCTTGACATGCAGAACGTGGCTAGAAAGCTCCTTTGAGAAGATGAGGATATCATCCAGGTAAACGAACACAAAAATACCAATCATATCTCTCAAAACGTCATTCACCATACTTTGGAACACCGCCGGAGCGTTGGTCAGTCCAAACGGCATCACCTGGTACTCAAAATGTCCCATCGGAGTATTGAACCCAGTCAACCACTCGTCCCCCTCCTTGATCCGAACCAAATGATAAGCATTACGTAAATCAAGCTTCGTAAAAACCGTAGCACCCTGTAAGGAATCGAAAGCCGAGCTCATCAAGGGCAGGGGATACTTGTTCTTAACCGTAATCTCATTCAAACCCCGATAATCAATACACGGTCGAAGAGAACCATCCTTCTTGCTCACAAAAAAAAATCCTGCTCCCAAAGGTGATGACGATGGCCGAATGAGACCTGTAGCTAGAGACTCCTTGATGTAGGTCTCCAAGGCCTCACGTTCCGGTCGAGAGATACTGTATAACCGTCCCTTGGGAAAGGCAGATCCAGGAAACAGATTAATCGCACAATCATAAGGTCGGTGGGGAGGAAGAGACAGAGCCTTCTGTTTACTGAATACCTCACCCAACTCGTGATATGTTTCTGGAACCAGGGACAAATCAGGAGGAGCAGAGTCACTGACCTGACTGGAAACAGCAGGAGAACAGGCAGTCCTAAGGCAGTTAGCATGACACTCAATGCTCCAACTAGTTACCTTCCCTGTCACCCAATCAAACGAGGGATTGTGTTCCTTCAGCCAGGGGTAACCAAGAACCAGAGGAACATGGGGCGAGGACAAAATGAAGAAAGAGATAAACTCTGAATGATTTCCCGACACCAACATATTAACCGGTTCAGTCCTCATAGTGATCCGTGCCAGACTACTGCCGTTCAGAGTGGTTGCTTCAATGGCTTCCGGCAATTGCTCCTTGGAAAGCCCCAGCTGTTCCACCAAGTCGGCATCCATAAAGTTGCCATCGGCACCTGAATCGATAAAAGCGTTCAGGTCAAAACTCTGATCCTTATTCATAAGGGTCGCAGGAAAACGGGGTCTGACAAGATCCTTGAGAGATTGAAACTGGCTCGCTAAAATTCCTCCCAAATTTAGCGAGCCGGGCAGTTTAACGGGCGCTGTGGACAAGCGGAGTTGTAATGTCCCGATCTACCACAGTAGAAAGAGCTATTGGTCTCACGTCTACGTTGGCGCTCCTCCTTAGTTAGCCCGTGTCGCCCCACTTGCATTGGTTCAGAATCTGGTGGCAAGACTCCTCCACTAATCCCGTGTGGAGAATAACGATCAATACGTCCTGGTTCACCTCCTGAACCGAATGGTAACCGAGTTACAGATTGATTGGATAGACCCCACTGCTTCTCCCTCCTTCTCTCTCGGACTCTATTATCAACCCGAATAGATAAAGCGACCAAGCTGTCTAAGTCACTAGGCTCTGGATAAGAAATCAGCTCATCCTTAAGTTCATCTGACAACCCCTTGTAAAAAACCGCTTGTAGTGACTCCTCATTCCAACCACTCTCCACAGCCAATGTCCTGAACTCAATCATAAAATCTGCCACACTGCGATCTCCTTGGCGAAGAGAGAACAAACGTTTAGCTGCGTCCTTACCTCGGACTGGATGATCAAAAAGCTTCCTCATCTCTCCCGTGAACTCCTGATATGAAGCCGTGCAGGTTCCCTGTCGTTCCCAAACGGCTGAAGCCCATTCCAGAGCTCTTCCACGCAACAGTTCAATAACAAAGGCTATCCTAGCCTTGTCAGTGGCGTAAGAATGGGGCTGTAGATCAAACACTAACCCACACTGCATAAGAAACGAACGGCATTTTCCCAAATCCCCTTCATATTTATCAGGCGTCGGTACCTTGGGTTCACGAAATGGAACCGCTTCAGACACGGCAGGTGAGATGGGTGAAACCGGTGGTGAATGAATCACCTGCAAACTGAGCTGATCCTGGACTTGTGTCAAGCTAGCAGATAAATTCTGGATCAAACTCGCTATCTCCTGTAGCGCCGTATTGTGTTGTCCCAATTTCTTCTCCTGCAGGGTAATGGCATGGCAAACGGAGTCCAGGTCCGCTGGGTTCATTACCGGCCGGATCGTTCTGTCACGATCTTTCAAGATCGAACCCAGAAGCAGACCAGGACAAGGAGCGTAGGAAGAAGGTGAGTATTTATTTACAGTGAAATGTGAAAAGGTAGATATATCCAGATGGCGTAGCGGGCAGCGGTGGTGAGTAGATGAGAGGAAATAGGTGAATCCAATGTAGTAGCAGAATCCTCTGTCAACCAGGCGGGAATGGAGTGAATGATCCAGGTGAGTAACTGAAGACAAAACAAACGGAGGTAAGTTCAAGGCAAGCAATACGTAAATGAAAACAACAAAACAAATTCTATCCAACTGGAGTCTGGTACTCAGGCACAACATACTGTTCATGGCTAACGATCCGGCAGGGAATGGAAGTCAGGTCAGAGCTTTTGAAGGGTAGAGATGATGATCAGGACAGGTGTGCAGATTACTGACGGGAAACAGGTGCGGGTGAAATCAATCTCCCAATGAGCTAATTCGCCCGGCAACCAGACAGGGTGCGTTCCAGGACACCTGAAACACACTCCAGGACAGACACACAGGCAAACCCAGACTCAGGAAGCGGGATTCGTGACATGATGCTGTTATTAGTGCATGATGATGATGTTATTAGTGCATGATGATGATGCTGTTATTAGTGCATGATGATGATGCTGTTATTAGTGCATGATGATGATGCTGTTATTAGTGCATGATGATGATGCTGTTATTAGTGCATGATGATGATGCTGTTATTAGTGCATGATGATGATGATGCTGTTATTAGTGCATGATGATGATGCTGTTATTAGTGCATGATGATGATGATGCTGTTATTAGTGCATGATGATTATGATGCTGTTATTAGTGCATGATGATGATGCTGTTATTAGTGCATGATGATGATGCTGTTATTAGTGCATGATGATGATGATGCTGTTATTAGTGCATGATGATGATGATGCTGTTATTAGTGCATGATGATGATGATGATGTTATTAGTGCATGATGATGATGCTGTTATTAGTGCATGATGATGATGATGATGCTGTTATTAGTGCATGATGATGATGATGCTGTTATTAGTGCATGATGATGATGATTCTGTTATTAGTGAATGATTATGATGCTGTCATTAGTGATGTACAGCACTTATTATTTGATGTGGTATGACATGGGCTGACAATAATTGTGGCTACACCTCTTTCTAACCTCACCCTATTACACCACTGTTACATCACAGAATTAAATATCTTATGGTAAGCACATCCTGCCTGTGGCCCCAGGGACTGTAAACCTGCACACTCCTCTTCAAATGTAAATATAATTAATCCATGGTAATCAGCAGTTGTTCAGTGGCTTTAATTAGAAATGTGTAGTCATGTTTGGTCTTCTTTTTTTTATACTGAACAAAAATGTAAACCCAACATGCAACATTTTCAAAGATTTTACTGAGTTACAGTTCATATAGGGAAATCAGTCAATATAAATAAACAAATTAGGCTTTAATCTATGGATTTCACATGACTGGGCAGGGGTGCAGTCATGGGTGGGCCTTGGAGGGCATAGGCCCACCGACTTAGCAGCCAGACTTGAGACATCTGTGGCATTGTGTTGAGTGACAAAACTGCACATTTTAAGGAAGCCTTTGAAAGGTGCACCTTTGTGATGATCATGCTGTTTAATCAGATTCTTGATATGCCACACCTGTCAGGTGGATGGATTATCTTGGCAATGGAAAATTGCTCACTAACAGGGATGTAAACAAAATTGTGCACAAAATTTGAGAGAAACTAGCTGGGATGTTTTCTGGGACATTTCCGGCATTTTTTATTTCAGCAAATGAAACATGGGACAGTACAGTACAGTATCAATATATATATATATATATATATAATATATAAATATATATATACAGTTGAAGTCGGAAGTTTACATACACCTTAGCCAAATACATTTAAACTCCGTTTTTCACAATTCCTGACATTTAATCCTAGTACAAATTCCCTGTCTTAGGTCAGTTAGGATCACCACTTTATTTTAAGAATGTGAAATGTCAGAATAATAGTAGAGAGAGTGATTTATTTCAGCTTTTATTTCTTTCATCACATTCCCAGTGGGTCATGTCACGACTTCCGCCGAAGTTGGTTTCTCTCCTTGTTCGGGTGGCGTTCGGTGGTTGGCGCGCCGGTCTTCTAGCCATCATTGATTCACTTTTCATTTTCCATTTGTTTTGTCTTGTCTTCCCACACACCTGGTTTCAATTCCATCATTACATGTTGTGTATTTAACTCTCTGTTCCCCCCATGTCCTTGTCCGGAATTGTTTATTGTAAGTGCTTGTGCACGTTATGTCTGGTGTGCGACGGGTTTTGTACACATTGTATTGTTTGTTTTGTTTACGGTGATTTTTTTATTATTAAACTGTGCCGTTGTAACACAGTTTTTGCTCTCCTGCGCCTGACTTCTCGGCCGCCAGTACGCACCCCTTACAGAATTCCGGACCAAACTTATGGAGTCAGCAGGAGCAGGTATAGGGGTGGAGGAGCGCGTCCGGGAGCACGCAGCAATGCTCCACCATCTTGGCACCGCCATGGACCGCGCTGTCCAGACAATGGACCGCTGGGAGAGACAGGGAGTTCTACCAGCGCCTCCTCCAGCACAACCGGGGTCTCCACTACGTGCCCCTCCTTCTCCTGGTCCCAATGGGATTCGTCTCTCCCTTCCCCAGGAATACGATGGGACGGCTGCGAACTGCCAGGGGTTCCTGTTGCAGCTAGACTTATACCTGGCAACCGTCCACCCGGCTCCTTCAGGCCGTGAAAGGGTGTCCGCCCTCATCTCGTGCCTCACCGGGAAAGCCCTGGAGTGGGCCAACGCCGTGTGGAGAGAGGGAGATGCGGCGTTGGACCAGTTTGAGGAGTTCACCCGCCGTTTCCGGGCAGTCTTTGACCACCTGCCCGAGGGTAGAGCGGCGGGTGAACTCCTCTTCCATCTGAGGCAGGGGACGAGGAGCGTCCAGGAGTTCGCGCCCTGGAGTTTCGGACCCTGGCTGCCGGCGCGGGAGGAGCGACAGGGCGCTGATCGACCATTATCGCAACAGTCTGCGCGAGGTCGTCCGTCAGGAGTTGGCCTGCAGAGACACCAACCTCACATTCGACCAGCTGGTGGACCTGTCTATCTGGCTGGATAACCTGCTGGCTACCCGCGGATGTTCAGATCGGGGTCTGTTGGTTCCATACCCCCACACCCCCTTTCCGATACCCATGGAGCTGGGAGGGGCGGTGCGCAGTGAGACAGGAGGGGGTTCCAGCTCATGCACCATCTGTGGCCGCAGAGGTCACACTGCCGGTCGGTGCCGGGTTGGTTCCTCTGGGTATCGAGGCAGCAGGCAGGGCGCTCTGGCGTCACCCCAGGTGAGTCGGCAACCATTCTCACCCAGAGCCCTCTGTTGCACATATGTTTTTGTATGCCACTTTTCCTGACTTTTCCCAGCATTCCCAGCATAAGGCGCTCGTCGAATCAGGCGCAGCTGGACATTTTATAGATAGATCGTTCGCCTATAGTTTAGGGATCCCCATTGTTCCCGTGGCTGTGCCTTTCCCCGTTCACGCCTCAGATAGTCGACCATTAGGGTCAGGGTTGATTAGGGAGGCCACCGCTCCTCTGGGCATGGTGACGCAGGGAGGTCACAAGGAGAGAATTAGTCTCTTCCTTATTGACTCTCCTGCATTTCCCGTGGTGCTAGGCCTACCCTGGTTAGCTTGTCATAATCCCACTGTTTCTTGGCAACAGAGGGCTCTCACGGGGTGGTCGCGAGAGTGCTCGGGGAGGTGTTTAGGGGTTTCCGTTGGTGCTACTACGGTGGAAAGGCCAGACCAATACTGTGTGCATTTTTGTCAGGTAGGACCATACAGCACTGAAGGATAACACATTTGACTTGGAGAGATGTCTATTGAACATCTACCAAAACGTGAAGTCATATTGTTGATATTTCTGCCTATTGTGTCTGTGTTTACAGGTTGTTTGTTTCTGTATGCAGGGCAGAGAGTGCTTGTATTCCAATTATTTTCAATATTTTGGATTACATGAGCTATTGTGGCACACCCAGGGCCGGCCCTGGACGTTCTGCCGCCCTAGGCGAGACAAACATCTGGCGCCCCCCCCTCCTATCCCTGCTAAACTATGTACAGCAGGGGTAGGCAATAGGTTTGGCCTTGGGGAAAAAAATGACTCACCTGAAAGTCGGAGGAACAGAACATAAAAGCAGCCCAGTTCATAGGCCTACACTACAAATTAAACACAATTTTTAACACATCTGGTTAGTAGGGTATATAATCAGTTTAATGTCAATAACATAGCCTTATAAGATTACATTGATAAAATCACGAATGTCTCTATTCAATTCATTTTTTATATTTCTGTGTACTTTGATTGGGGAAAGAAATATTGCAATCAAAATAAATTGTTGGGCTGAAAAAGGAGGATAATGAAAATAGAAGTTTCAGGGAAAAATGTACAGAGAAATAGGCATTCTTACCATATTTCTTCAATGTCAAACCACTGTTTGCAAATAATTAAATCTTAGACATCCTTATGAATCTAAGCATGGCACTTTCAAAAGTTACCTTTCCACCCAGACAGACGCTCTACCTATGCAGAAAAATGTAAGCTTCAACTGCTGGCTACTCATGTCATGCGGAGTGGAACAGGTGAACCCAAGAGCAGATGCAGACGATGAGACTGGGATGAGGTAACCAAGGTATTTATTGAAACACAGGTGGAGGATGGGGTGCAGGCCAGGGGAAGCTTGGGTGGGTTACAGGAAGCCCGGTGCGGAGGCTGAGGCTGGAGCGAGGGGAGTTGGGACTGGGTAAGCAGGTCTGGAGTGGAATCCAAGGACGCAGTGGAGTGGGGGGGTCCAGGACAGAGTAGCAGGACTGACGAGATGTGGGACTGGAGACAGGGGACAAAGTCAGAGCGGGCAGAACTGTACCGAAGAGGAAAACAGCGTCAGGCAAGGGAAAACAGGCATAACATGAAAACAGGATCTAAGCCAGAACAAACTGTTAAAAAATGCAGACTGACTGAGCAGAGGTTACGATCTGGCAGTGTGGAAGTGGCAGGGCTGAGTATTTGTAGAGGTCTTGATTATGGAACAGGTTGCAGCTGGTTGGGAACTGCTCTGCCTCCAGCACCACGGTCTCCGCCCACACAATCACACACACAGAGAGGAAGAGGGAGAGAGTACTGGGGGAGTGGCAGGATGAGAAGTAGAGGGCATGGCAGGAGCAGATGTAACAACTCGTTCATTGCATAACCCAAAAACAGAAGTGCTTCCCTAAAAGCTGCTTGGGTTTAAACTAACATCTTCTCTTTTCAGAAAGTGAAAAGCTCAATTAATAGGGACAGAATAGCAGCGTCAATTTGTTTGTCTCCTTGAATATTATAGGCCGCAGCGCAGCTTCAGAATGTCATAGGGAGGTATCAATATATCCCCATATGCATCAGAATCATGTCTTTCGCGGGCATTTTAAAGCTTGTTTCTACCATAAGGCATCACAGAGTTAAGCATTGTTATACAACCTGGATATATAATCTGGCTACTTTTTATGTATTTATTTCTAAATATAAAGCAAACAATAGATATCCTTTATACCCTTTTCTTTAACAAAGGGCATGGCATACCCTCACTCGATTTGAGCCCAAACACCCAAACACACCAAGCCCTTCCCAGACACAAGCCCTTCCCAAAAACTACCAGGAAGCGAATATATATATTTTTTAAACTAATAAGAAAAGAGGCACAATCTCTAAGCCAAAGAGATTCGCTAGTGAAATTTATCAGCATGCAGCAATGTCCATCCATCAGGAGAACAACACGCCTCCAAGGACATAAATTCACAGAGACAGACAAGCACCCGTTCACTGGTTCTAGCAGAGAAGAGGGCGAACCGGAGGAGTCCGAGACATCCACTTCCACTGATGACGACATCTCTCTGGGTGGACAAGAACAGGTTGTAGCACCAGTCTAGCCACACCTCCAAACAATGCCGGCGGAGACCTTACTATCTGGCACCCGGACTGTGTGTCGCTCCATGTCCTGGATGATGCTACTAAATCTGACTCCATGACAAAAAGACATGTTAGTGCAGGCTGGGCCACATCAGGATAAGGAGGGGAATTTCCCAAGAGATGAGGGGCAACAAATATTTTCGGTGGCCCACTACAATAGGAGGATGGCGAACGGGGAGAGATTGGAGAGACCATGGCTCGTTTATTCCAAGCAAAACGATGCAGCTTTCTGTTTTTGCTGCAAACTTTTTTCACACGAGTGCAAATCTGCGCTGGTCAAGGATGGAACCAGGGACTGGAATCTTCAGCTCGCATGAGAAGTCGCATGACCGCCTAGATAGTTTCCAGAGGTGGAAGGAGCTGGAGATCAGCCTGGTGTCCAAGCAAACTATCGATGCCCAAGCCCAACGGGCTGTTGGAGGAGAGACTCTCCATTGGCAGCAGGTGATGCAGAGACTCATGGCCCTGATACGCGGAATGGCCACCCAGAACATTGCGCTACGTGGGATTACCGACAGGCTGAACGAGCCAAATATGGCGAACTTTCTCAATCATCTTAGAGATGGTAGCATATATGGTTGCAAATCTCTATAGCTTATATTTTTAGCTATATTTTTTAGCTGAAATGGTTTCCACTAGCTAACGTTACCAGGCTAGGTTAGGCTACTGCCTTAATCACTAATCGTCTTCGACACACACAAACATTAAAAAAACAATACAATAGTTTAAATGGCAGATTCCTTTTAATTAATGTTTCACAATTTGATAATCCCGTGAAAAAACACACATATCGCCATAACTACCAAGGAAAGTGGAAGTGAACTTCAGGAAAATTGGAAATGGGGTAAGAGGTGGGAACTGCAGCAATGGTTATGAGCTGGTGGCTGGGACATTGCCGGCGGTGGAGTAGACGATCAGTGGCGCTTGAGGGCGGCAGACAATTTCCAAAATGGCGCCACAAATTCAAGTGCCGCGATAGGCGACCGCCTAATCTTGTCTAATGGGAGGGCCGGCCCTGAGCACACCCCCTCCAGCCAGGCATTATTCTGCACTGTTTGAGTTAAGGGTGTCTGTCACAATATTTATTAATTTAACCACTTTTGCAGTAATATATTTTTTACAAAACCCTCCATTTCATATGAGTCTTATGGACATTACGCTGGCGTCCGAGCTGGGCATCCCCACTCAACCCCTCTTCATTCCCATGAATGTTAGAGCACTGGACGGGCGCTCTATAGGCTGGGTCACCGACCATACCACCCTCATCAATCTACGAGTGTCGGGGAACCACAGTGAGATGATCCAATTCTTGCTAATTGATTCTCCGCAGGTTCGGTAGCATTGGCATTCTCTTGGCTCCAACGACACAATCCCTCGATTGACTGGTCTACTGGTGCCATCGGGGGCTGGAGCCTGTTCTGCCACGCCCATTGCCTGAAATCAGCTCTGCCTGCCCCGGGCCATCTTCCTGGGGGCTTGGAAATTGCCCCGAACGTCTCCGCCATTCCAGTGGAGTACCAGGACCTCCGGGAGGGGTTCAGTAAGGCCCGGGCCACTTCGCTTCCACAACACTGACCGGTACCCAAAGGAGGTTAAACCAGATGCGCTGGCACGCCGCTAGAGCCCCATGGCTACACCCCTGGAAGCCGAGACCTTTTCCCCCTGCTCCAAAATCAATAGCCCCTCTGCTGTTCGTCCTCTAGTGCTCCGTATACTTCCTACTTTCCATGTGTCTAGATCAAAACCCATGTCTCACTGCCCTTTGTCTCCTGTTTCCAGGCCCACCCCTCTCCCCCGTCACATCGACGGCCAACCGGCATACAGGGTGAGACGCCTCCTGAAAGTTCAACATCGGGTCAGGGGATACCAGTACCTGGATGACTGGGACGGTTATGGCCCGGAGGAGAGGTGCTAGGTCTCCGCTAGGGACATCCTGGACCCATCTCTCAATTCCAACCCTGACACCCTGCTCAAACAGGTATGCGTCCAGGTAGGATGCCAGGTGGCGTCACTAGAGGGGGTGCTACTGTTACACCCTGATCTGTTTCACCTGTGCTTGTCTCCACCCCCCTACAGGTGTCGCCCATCTTCCCCACTTATCTCCTGGGTATTTATACCTGTGTTTTCTGTCTGTCTGTGCCAGTTCGTCCTGTTTGTTCAAGTCAACCAGAGTTTTCTCTCAGCTCCTGCTTTTCCCCAGTCTCTTTCTCGCCCTCCTGGTTTTGACCCTTGCCTGTCCTGACTCTGAGCCTGCCATCCTGTGCCTTTGCTACTACTCTGGATTATCGACCCCCTGCCTGCCTTGACCTGTCGTTTGCTTGCTCCTGTTGCAATAAACATTGTTACTTCAACAGTCTGTACTTGGGTCTTAACTTAAACCTGATAGAGCTAGCTGTTGCAGTGTGACGGGTACAGTTGTTGACATGGGATGTGTGTTTGAGTGCCTCTGGCCAGGTTCCTGGTCTGCAGCTATCAGAGAGGATCAGGCCAGGTGAGGACCAATTTTCTCCCCAGGCAGCAAGAAGAGACTGCAGGTGTGAATACTCTCTGTGCTCTGCTGTTCATGCTCCCAGGTGATTTTATTGATACGTGTCGGCCATTAGGTCTTCATCAGGCAGTGAAGCCTTAAGGGTCGAAATGTATCAAAATCACCTGGGAGCATGAACAGCAGTGTGCTGCGTTTTCCTTTTTGTTTTTCAGGAGTTCGCCAGTGTCCAGCACCTGCAAAAAAAAAAGTACCTAGATGTGAATATGTTCTTCAGCTTTTGTACATGTACTCTCCCATGTGTAGCCTATTAACTCTACCAACTGGTCTGGCACACCAACCACTCTCTTTAAAAGTAGCGTTCAACATAATGACTAATGTTAGTGCAGAGTGCTCTATTGCCCGACATTGTGAGAGCGCGTGCCATCATTACAGTACAGGGGTGGAGAGTGGCAACTCAGAGCGAGCACATGGAGAAAAGAGAGAGCATGTGCGGCTTTCTCACTTACGTAAATATATCCATGTACAAAAATGTGCTATTAGGGTTGCGTGGCTCGTGCGCAACCGCGTATGCAGCTCCATCCTCGTCTGCGATCGTCAAACTGTTTTATACCACTGTGTCTCACAGACTACCAATATCAAGACCATAACCAACGTAAACTGTTAGTCAACATTCATATCGAGAATTGATAACTCTCCAAAACAGATTCCCACTGTGGAGCTAAAGAGAAGTTATAATTTCCTGAGTGTATTTGCCTATTGCTGGAACACGGACCGGACAGCTTTCGGATTGTGTCAGTACTCCGGACTATTTTCTCTTTTCCCATCTACAACCCATGTCGAGTGGCCGGTCCGTCCTGGAGGGCACAGGAGGAGCTATGAACGGCGCCCTGCGCTCGGTTCGGAAGGGCATCTCGTGTCGCTTCCAGGACACGAACTGCACGCGCATCGTGGAGACGCTTTCCTCCTGGAATGACACGGTGGTCAATGAGTACCGGCTGGTGGATCTGCCTTCTGTCACCTCTGTAAGTGTTTCACCTGTGTATTCTGTCCCACGAAATGAAATAAATAGTCGAAGTAGCCTGATCATTCATGCAGGACATGCGTTTGGGTTGAGTGGTTTGCTTTGAGTATGGTTGTAAGAATTTGCTATGATTGCACATGCTGTTCCTCATGTCAAATCATTTATTTCAATGACTGATGCAGCTATAATTTCTGAATGTCATTGCCTTGTCTTGTTCAGGAATCTTTAACTAAGTAGATCAACAATTCAGATGGACATAGATATAAAAATAACGGATATTTTTGCATGATAGGCACATTAGGCCTACAGAAAATCTACTCTCAGCAAAAAAAGCCCTCTTGACAGCTGTTATGTAATGCATGAATACCATTCTTCTCTGGCTGCAGATCTGACATATCAAAAATGCTTATCCATTCACCCTGCAATACAGTGTTATGTTCTACAGAGCAAATCTGCCTAGAGAATGAAAAGTAAGCAAGATGTTCATTGCACTTAGAGTCAAATAGTATCATGTGCATCAAACATTCATGGTTTGGTTAGACTGTCCATCAATAATAACTTACAGCAATGATTCAGAATGGACTTACATTCTTCAGCCTTACTCTTTGTCTGTACTGTATAGTGCCTACCCAAGGCTATTGATTTGTCACCTATTTGCAAACCTTTATTAATGGCCGGTGTCCATGTTCCTATCTTTTGCTCTCTCTCTTTCTGCCGGTCTGTCTGTCTGTCCGTCTCTCTCTCTCTCTCTGTCCGTCTCTCTGTCTGTCGGTCTCGCTCTGTGTTTGTGTGTTTCATAGTTATTTGTGAGGTATTTAATGTAACTGTCTAGCTTGCATTCTCATCTGTCTTACTAAATTGTTCTTACAGAATGTTACCCACAGTGTAAATACTCATGCTGAGCTTTTTTATTAAAGGGTAAATGAGGTGCAGAGCCCTTTTGTTGGGTAAATATCACCTGCCACCTTTGATTAAATATCAGGATGTCTTTCTGTACATTCTGATGGCATTTCCCTGTTGTTGTTAGTCTGTCCCTGTCCATGAGTTGACACAGCTGTGAGGGATTGCATTCAGATAAGGGATGTCTGAGTATCACAATTAGACTGCACAACTTCAATCAGAACCATCCTGTCAGCATAGAAAGGTTTGAAACAAACTGAGTCTAATTCAAAATAATAATTTTAAAAATCCTGAATATTTGTGTTCTACTTTCATGCTGGATTTTGATGTGAATGTTTTCACTCAGTGATAGCTGACTCATTTGAGCTGCGCCCTCCTGCTGTCCCTCTCCTATCCCTATCTTAGTTCAACATACAGAATTGCATCAAATCGCTTCACAAATCGCTGCATTTCCAGATATTGTTTGTTGGTCCGTTCATTTTGGGGTTTATGGTTTTCATTTTTTCCACACGCACTCAAACCGCCGCCGTCAACTTTCGAGAGAGAAGTCTCCATGGTATACACAGACGCCGAGTGACTCGAGCATTGCAATACGTTGTTGGGTTTTGCATAGAAAGAGCACTTCATTGATATTGTGGAACAATAGCAGGACTGTCAGTTTGTGATTAGACGTGCACTTGGGAAAATGAACCAATCCATCTTCATTCCTGAAGGAAACGAGGCACTGCAGAAGGTAGACAATTTGTGCAATACAAAAAACATGAAATGTATATTAATAGACAGAAATGCATTCCGTATGTCCCATAGGCACTTGACATGCCTGATATCTCGTGGCACTTCTGCATCTGTAGCCAGACATAATGAGATTGCCAGAGGCTGTTGGAAAATGGGTTAGTGGCACTGTCTATTGTGTGTGATTCATATAAACATGAATAAAAAATATGAATCCACTTACACCAGAGTGACTAGGGTTGTTGATTCATAAAACAGGCCTTCCAGAGATTAAATTAAGCCAGTGTAATGCCAACCTCTGGAATGAAATGATCCAATCCTTTTAGTCACCTTGTGTTACAGTGCTTTAATGACACAGCTGAAGCAGCAGGTGGCACACTGCCTCCTCATAATGGCCGATGGTCACTGACCTTCAGATATGTTTTTTTTATTTAACTAGGCAAGTCAGTTATGAACAAATTCTGATTTATAATGACAGCATACCCCGGCCAAATCTGGACGACGCTGGGACAATTGCGAGCCGCCCTATGGGACTCCCAATCACAGCCAGGTGTGATACAGCATGGATTCATACCAGGGACTGTAGTGACGCCTCTTGCACTGAGACCGCTGCGCCACTTGACATGTAGTCCTGTGGCCTTTCCCCAAAACTCCTCTCTTAATCCCCAATAGCATATCTATCTGAAGAGTTGACAGGTGATTACTATAGCCCAACCGATATATTGGTTTACCGATATTATCGGCCGATATTGTCCTTGTAACACTATACTGGTATTGGCTCCTAATATCAGCCTCACGTGCCTTCTTCACACTCTAAATACTCAGTTAGCTGTTCCATTTAGTAATTAATTTAAGCATTACCCAAAACCCCGCCCGGTTGTTGTGTGGTATTTAAGCCTTTACATTTGAAAGACCATGATGACATGAGGAGCGGTCCAAAAAACGGCCTTAATTAAATCCCCATATCAACAGATGTTCCCACAGAGGAGGCACCGTGACTGTCTTCAGCACATCAATAACTCTGATGCTGGGGGCGTTGTGTTTACATGCAGGTAAACTGTCTCAATCGATTCTCCTCCACTGAGCTGTACACGCACACGACAGAAAAACCAATCGCCCAGGTAATCCAGCCAGAGGCCGTCAGCACGACAGAGGGGGAAAAAAGAGATCAATTCAGAAAACTCCCCAAGTTTACCATCAATCATTATATATGTATCGGAGGTGAAAGATCAATTCAGAAACAAAGGGGAAAAAAGTTCACAAAAGTCATGTACATCTCATCCCCAGCCATGTGTAGCCTGTTATACTATAAGCCTGGCAAGCAAAGCTAGTCAGGCTCTGGCTCACTGAGATTCTTATTTCTACACCACGCACAACCACTTCAAATGGAGGTTTGTCCAATTCAAATCTCCCTGATCAGAAGCATGGAGGTCCATCGAGAAATGGGATTGTGGAGATCTACATACGGACACTGTGTCCACAAAGTATCCTCCTCCTATAACCGATGATTAGCTTGTCAGACTGTGTCCCACACATTCTCAGCATGAAAGGTTGTGTGTATGAACATACAGTTGAAGTCGAAGTTTACATACACCTTAGCCAAATACATTTAAACTCAGTTTTCTACAATTCCTGACATTTCATCCTAGTAAAAATTGCCTGTGTTAGGTCAGTTAGGATCACCACTTTATTTTCAGAATGTGAAATGTTAGAATAATAGTAGAGAGAATGATTTATTTAAGCTTTTATTTCTCTCATCACATTCCTAGTGGGTCAGAAGTATACATACACTCAATTAGTATTTGGTAGCTTTGCCTTTAAATTGTTTAACTTGGGTCAAATATTTCTGGTAGCCTTCCACAAGCTTCCCACAATAAGTTGAATTTTGGCCCATTCCTCCTGACAGAGCTGGTGTAACTGAGTCAGGTTTGTAGGCCTCCTTGCTCGCACAAGCTTTTTCAGTTCTGCCCACACATTTTCTATAGGATTGAGGTCAGGACTTTGTGATGGCCACTCCAATACCTTGACTTTGTTGTCCTTAAGCCATTTTGCCACAACTTTGGAATTATGCTTGGTGTCATTGTCCATTTGGAAGACCCATTTGCGACCAAGCTTTAACTTCCTGACTGATGTCTTGAGATGTTGCTTAAATATATGCACATATTTTTCCCTCCCTCATGATGCCATCTATTTTGTGAAGTGCACCAGTCCCTCCTGCAGCAAAGCACCCCCACAACATGATGCTGCCACCCCCGTGCTTCACGGTTGGGATGGTGTTCTTCGGCTTGCAAGCCTCCCCCTTTTTCCTCCAAACATAACGATGGCCAACCACAGGCCAAACAGTTCTATTTTTGTTTCATCAGACCAGAGGACATTTCTCCAAAAAGTACAATCTTTGTCCTCATGTGCAGTTGCAAACCGTAGGTTGTTTTTTTTATGGCGGTTTTGGAGCAGTGGCTTCTTCCTTGCTGAACGGCCTTTCAGGTTATGTCGATATAGGACTCGTTTTACTGAGGATATAGATAATTTTGTACCTGTTTCCTCCAGCATCTTCACAAGGTCCTTTGTTGTTGTTCTGGGATTGATTTACACTTTTCGCACCAAAGTACGTTCATCTCTAGGAGACAGAACCCGTCTCCTTCCTGAGCGGTATGACGGCAGCGTGGTCCCATGGTGTTTATACTTGCGTACTATTGTTTGTACAGATGAACGTGGTACCTTCAGGCATTTGTAAATTGCTCCCAAGGATGACCCAGACTTGTGGAGGTCTATAATTCTTTTTCTGAGGGCTTAGCTAATTTCTTTTGATTTTCTCATGATGTCAAGCAAAGAGGCACTGAGTTTGAAGTTAGGCCTTCAAATACACCCACAGGTACACCTCCAATTGACTCAAATGATGTCAATTAGCCTCTAAAGGCATGAGAAGCTTCTAAAGGCATGACATAATTTTCTGGAATTTTCCAAGCTGTTTAAAGGCACAGTCAACTTAGTGTATGTAAACTTCTGACCCACTGGCATTGTGATACAGTGAATTATAAGTGAAATAATCTGCCTGTAAACAATTGTTGTAAAAATGACTTGTGTCATGCACAAAATAGATGTCCTAACCGACTTGCCAAAACTATAGTTTGTTAACAAGAAATTTGTGGAGTGGTTGAAAACGAGTTTTAATGACTCCAACCTAAGTATACGTAAACTTCTGACTTCAACTGTATACCTGTATGTCTTATCTCTATCAGAGTGTGTTTGTACAGCACTGAAAGAGGAGAGGGAGGATAGAGGCTCAGATGCTGATCGGACAGTCAGGCAGACAGGCAAACGTATCCACCCATAAATGGATCATGACTCTACAGCGACGGTCATCCTTCTGTATGTATCTCAGTGTTTAGAAATAGTTTTTTGAAGGTGCCTGTCATATGAAGTTGATAGAAATCCTAATCACGCTGTGTGGAGTGCCTGTCAGTGGGACTGTACCACGGTGGCTGTGTAATGATGATGTAACAACTGTTTAATAGCTGTGCAATAGGAACTCTTGGTTAGACTGTCTGATGGGTTAGGGCCGCTGTTTTATCACGCAACAGGCAAAACTCAACTAAAGAGAAAACAATTACTGCCTTGCCTCGGTCATTACAAATCACTCACTTGATTTGTGTTGATAATAATTAGGCCTACAGAAAAACAAGAAAAGAAATGTGATAGAGAATTGTTCCCATACCTCCCTCATGATTTTGAGCTGACTACTGCAGTAAGACTTGTCTGAAATGCATTGGAATTCACGTGTGGAGGAGGAGGAGGAGTTGGGGGAAGATTGGACAGTTATTAAACAATCTGTTTCCTTTGTGGAATAGGTGGCCTTGAAAACACAGTCTCCCACTGACTCTCACATGCCTCTCCCACTCATTACCACCCACCACGGCACTGATCGCTGGCTGTGATGGCGACAACTTGTAATTACTACTCTAAAGAGGGAGACCTTAACTGTCTCTGCTCCTAATTAACGGCAAATTAAATGAATTGACCTCATGTATGAGGATGGCAGGACTTCAGTAGCTTTCAAGCTGTCAATTCATGCAAATGGTAATCAGATATTGTTGGCATCAGCAAGTTTTCGAACGTAGCATTAGAGTCAGCACTGAATCAGTTATAATCGATATTACTTTATTATTAATTCCCTCAGGGACAATTATTAGGTCAGAGAGCACAAGAGCACAATTATATCCTCCACAAGCTAGACAGAAAGAGAGTTTGGACACACCTACTCATTCAAGGGTTTTTATTTATTTGTACTATTTTCTACATTGTAGAGTAATAGTGGAAGACGTCAAAACTATGAAGTAACACATATGGAATCATGTAGTAACCAAAGAAAGTGTTTAACAAATCAAAATATATTTGAGATTCTTCAAAGTAGCCACACTTTGCCTTGATGACAGCTTTGCACACTCTGGTATTGTACATTCGAACGGACAATTAGACTGTACAGGTGCATTAAAGGATGAAACGAGAAGGATTCCATGATGTAATTGATGCTGTTAGAAAATATTCAACTATAGAGACACAATGACCTAAATACTGTATACCCTGATGTATTTTGTAAGACTCAAGGGTTGACTGCCTTTTGCACGCACACACACAAACACAGGCGCACGCGCACACAGGCACACACAATCACACAACAAAAATCTCCCGTTACTGTGTGTGTGAGGCAGCAGTGTAGTCTGATCTCATGTTGGGAAGAAATCACGGCTGCTGCTCCACTAATGAAAAGAGAAAAGAGTCCCTGAGGATCTCAAAGTTACAACAGGAGTATTTTCATCCCCTTATAGAGGGATACTTTTTAATCAGCAAAACTATTCAGATATGATCAAACTCAACAAAACATTTTAATGAACCTCTGCAGAAAAGTGGTGCCAGGAAGGAACTCTTCAGTCAGTCAGACAGATCTCAGTTGGTCTTTAGTGGCACTATGACAGAAGTCCTCCTGGGCTATATGTAGTAAGCAAGCAATCTGAAGCATGTTCATTAGCCAGAATGTTTAAAAAGCTTTTGAGATTTCTTACTGTCGTTTGAGTGCTGTACCTTTGTGTTCGGAAATGGCAGCCCGGTTTTGGGGATAATGACCAGTGCTCCGATCTCTTTTCAAACCGTTAGCATCAGATTATGATCAGTATTGCACTGTGTATTAGTACCTAATGGTCTCATAGCTGACCTGCATGCACCTAAATATGGGCAGAGAGAATTTTACAGCTCAGAAAGCAAAGATATAAACAGGTGCCTTTTCAAAAACCATGTGGGGTATTTTCTTCAAAGTAGATTTTTTTCACGCTTGATGTATCACTGCTTATTTCTTCATTGAAAGGGCAAAGCTTTTACGTTTTTTTGTTCAGCCCTTCCTGTGATCCAGCGCACTTTGATATCATGCGGAAGAATACCCACATGGACTGAACCTCCTGGCTGGCCCAAATACATTTTTTGTTGAATCAGGGTGTCTTCCATAGAAAAACTTTTTTTTTTAATGTGTAGCCAGAGACAGTTAATATCATGAGAGTCATCTGTCGCATATAATAATATGAATGATGGAAACTGTCTCGGCTAAGTGAAATAAAAGGAAATGGAGAAATAAAGTGCTGGCCAGATGTGCATTTAAAAAAATATATTTCCTATTCATACCACGGCATTGTTGAAGACTTGTTTATAATTGGCTTGAAGGGCGTAATAAAGCGTGCATTGTTTCCCTATAACGAACAGCATATTTGCATGGTAGAATTCAATGGCTATAGTTCATTCTTACATGTTCTAAGTTTGAGCTGCTTTTGAAAGCAAAAGTCGAATTGAAAACATTTGTCACGATCGTTATAATGAGTGGACCAAAGCACAGCGTGATCTGGGTTCCACATCTTTTATTTCTAGGTGAAACTCACAGCAAAACAAAAAGCAATAAATCTCAAAACGAAACGTGAAGCTAACAATAGGGCTAACAGGCAACTATTCAGAGTCAAGATCCCACAAAGTACAAAGGGGAAATGGCTGCCTAAATATGATCCCCAATCAGAGACAACGATAAACAGCTGCCTCTGATTGGGAACCATACCAGGCCAACATAGAAATATAATTACCTAGATGACCCACACTAGTCACACCCCGACCTAACCAACATAGAGAATAAAAAGGCTCTCTATGGTCAGGGCCTGACAACATTATTGGCATTGTTGAGTTGTATTTTTGGGGAATTAAGTATCTTATTGGCTGCCAACCTCTCATCCAATACCTGTAAAAAAAAAAACACCCACAAATCTAGTTGTTTCAACTAACTAGTATAAAGTAACTGGTTCCACAGGTTGATTTTTTTGTTTACTCATCTTTTTGGTCCAAGTTTTATCTGAACGAAAACATTTAGTTGGCCCAAACTTGAGAAAACTTTAGCAAAAATTCAGTCAATTTAAAATGATGTGTTTGCTGAACTTGTCTCATGTGTGCGTTTAACTACAGTATGAATATTTATTTGGGTATTTTAAACAAAACAAAGGCTGTGCTACTGGTTACACACTCAGTGTTTTTCACATAGCGTATGTTCATTTATACAGTAATTATTATTCAACATGTCCTCACCTGTGATTTGAACTCTCAACCTCTTGACACATGGCATGCTGATACTCCTGCCACGCCACCATGTCTATGTCAGTTATCAGTTAATCTGAATATTCTCTCATCATTGATTTGATTGACTTATTTAAGCATTTTTTGGTTTAAGATACCTAATTATCTAATGTTAGTAGGGCATATTAATCTATTTTAATGGTACTCCTTAATCACTATGATAAATAAAATTGTTTTTCTTGAGTGTACTGTTAACAGAGTTGAGGTTCGACTTTGAAGTGCAAGGTGTGGCAATACAGATGAACTCCATTTGACAAGACATGGTGGTGCAGCAGGAAGACTGAAATGTTGTGAACTAACAGGTTCAGAGTTCAAATCCCTAGAGGAGGATGTTGAAGATGAATTACTGTATAAATGAACAGTCATCATGTGTGTCAAATATGTAAGTTGAAAACAGTGTATGTTAAAAGCACTCACTGTGCAACTCGTTTAAGGTAAGATGCACCAAAAAAAAATATTTTGTTGAATGACAATTTGAGCAAACACATCATTTTAGGTTGAGATTATTTTTGCACAAGTTTTCTCATGTTGGAGCTAACTTTGGGCGAACTAAACATTCTAAGTTCAGGTAACACTTTGACCAAGAAGTTGAATAAACAAAAAAAAGGCTGTGAAACCAATTGCTTAATAATATTGAGCTGAAACAACTATTTATTTTTATTTTTACAGTGCATAGTCATAATAGAAAACAAGTTGTCATACCCCTAGTAATCACTCCTGGTAAAATCATTCCAGCGGACTTATCCAAGGTGTCAGTGGATCAAATAGTGGTGTGATGACAGAGTAAGATTATTGACTGCCATAAAAGTTGAGATCTTCAGCTTAACATTAGCTCCGAGAGTTCAATGTGGAACCCATTGTTTTCTTTGAAAGTTGTGTAAGTTCGCTGGAGAAGCCCACACTATCCCAGACATATCTCCCTTATCACCCCTGACATATGCTGGTATTCTGTCCAGGACATGTCTTTCCATTATACCACCCTGTCTGACTGTCTGATGTAGCACCTCTGACTCTTCTTCCTGTTTGATCTGTGGACAGGCAAAGTTTGGGGGCTTTTATCTAAACCCAGTTCAAACACTTCTCCTAGTGGTTGTCAAACACTGCCACCTGGGGGATGCATCATAGACGGGTGTGGTTCATCTGAAGTTATCAAAGGAATTCAAGGTCTTTGTCTACAGAGCTAGTGGCCTTGGACTATTTATCCGGGTGTATTTGCGTGTGGGCCTTTATCATAATCGTTGTCCTCCTCCTCCTCCTCGTCATAACAATTGTCCTCTTCCTCTGCTCCCCCTCCTCCCCCTTCTCCCCCTGTTCTTCCTCCTCCTCTTCCTCTTTTTCCTCCTCCTCCTCATCCCCATCATTTTGTTTCACAATGTTCTTACCTGCGCCCCCTTCTCCCTGTTAGACTCTGTGAGAGTGGGGTAGTGTGAGACCACCATACATATGCGTACATTCCACTCAGTCTGAGGTGACTGAGACTTGAAATGACAGAGGGAGATTTCGCCTGGTCTTATTTATTCCATCACGCCTGTGTTGGTGGGGACATTTACCCCTGTTGATTTGTGTTCTCTCGCGGCGGCTTCAGAGCAGTCGAGCAGGAAGTTGACCCTGCAAGCCCTGCGCTACTAACTCAACCAAATGCTCTCTTCCTTAAAACCATTCCGGAGACACTCCGGATGGAGAAGGATTAAAAAACTGTGATGTTTGCGTATTGATTTTAATTTGTGAGAGGGAATAGGGAAACTGTCCTTCAAGTCTTTGAATCCAAACGGCTCTTCATTCGTATTGAAGCTCAGAGAAGTTCATTTAAATGTGCGACTCAGATGGCCAGTGAATGTGACAGTAATTATTCACAGTGGAGGAAAACGACTCCGGATAATTATTTGCAGAGTTAGTCTGCTTAGTGCTTTAAGGCTGGATAATCACTTAATAATAATTATGATTATCTTTTATCTTTTTTTCAGCCTTGCAGAGAAAAGGAAAAGGTTGAAAACAGTGTCATGGTCTAAATCGGGGGGTATAACTCTCCAGTGGTCTACAGTCACAGTCCTGCTAGTTTTTGTTTTCCCCTGGAGCCTAGTTGATGAATTCATGTCACTGACTGCACAAGTCAAAATTAGCCACTGATTAAAATGGCAAGAGCAGAAACCAACATGCACTACCCGGTTAACAACAAACACTCCCACAACTTTAGAGACGTTCCCTTAGAAGTCTCATTTGTTCATTACCTAAGATTTTTATAGGAATGTTGCAGTGATGTGCAAGGACTGTTTTCAAGAGACCATTCCCTTAATGTCAAATAGAACATACCTAGAATGTGGTTGCCATGTTCTCTGAATATAAGATATTAATGTCCTATAAACTTTTCATGGGAACCATGCAAGAACATTCACGTGTCCAATGACGTTTAAAACATAGGACGTTCTGTCATGGTCCCCTGGAGGTTTTGTCTAGTTCAAAGCTTGTTCCAAAGACATCCCTAAAGACGTTTTTAGGACGTCGCCTGATGGTCTTAAAGAAACGTTCTCCCCCCAAAAATGTGTTTACACACCACCCCTTGTTACTGTTGCCGAACCCATCAAGGTCATGATTGGTGAACCACTGATCCATTCACAGCTCTTTGTCTGTTACAAGATTAGGGACACACACAAACAATGCTTTTAACATACAGTGTTTTCCAATTACATACAATGAGCTCCAAAAGTATTGGGGCATTGTTTTGGTTTTGGCTCTGTACTCAAGCACTTTGGATTTGAAATTATACAATGATTATGAGGACGAAGTGCAGATTGTCAGCTTTCATTTGAAGGTATTTTCATCCATAACGAATGAACCGTTTAGAAATTACAGCACTCTTTGTACATAGTCCCATATTCCTAGCACACAATGATTACATCAAGCTTGTGACTCTACAGATTTTGTGGCCAATAGAAATTAATGGTAAATAATGTATTGTGTCATTTTGGAATCACCTTTTATTGTAAATAAGAATATAATGTTTCTAAACACTTCTACATTAATGTGGATGCTACCATGATTACAGATATTGATATTTGTGCGTCTAACTTTCTCACTCATCATTATTCACGATTCATTCAGGATTATCCATAATCATGATAGCATCCACATTTATGTAGTGTCACGCCTTCTCCCGCTCCTCCCCTCCGGCATTCGACGTCGCCTGTATACTAACCACCAGCCCTGGGATCCATCATTACGCACACCTGGCATCAATCATTACACACACCTGTACGTCATCATGAGGCACACTAGGACTCCATTACCTCACTTATTACCTCCCCTATATCTGGCACTCCCTTAAGTTCCTTCCCGAGTAAGTATTGATCCTGTGTTCATGCAAAGATGCTACTGTTATGTTGTCTCCTTCCATGTTTGTTGTTGTATTAAACGTTTCACCTGCTTCTCAACTCACAGCGTCTTCGTTACAGAATACTGACTCAAACCATGGAAGCAGCAGGAGAACAAAATATCTCCCAGATGGTCAATGAGCAGGGATACCTTCTACGTCAACACCAGGACCAGCTGGCACAACTGGGGACGGCTATGGGAGAGATTCTTCACAGTGTACAATGTCTTGAACATACCCGGGAGGCGTTGCCGTCAACTAGCGGAGGATACACTACAACCAGTCAAACCAGCACAACAGCCCATTCAGCAACCCGCTCAGGTCAGCGATGCCCGTTTGTCCCTCCCGGATAAATATGACGGCACCCCATCTATATGCCGTGGCTTCCTATTTCAGTGCTCCCTCTACTTTACGCACCAGAGGGGAGCCCCCACCACGAGAGGTCCAAGGTTGCCAAGGTGATTTCTCTGCTGACTGTGTGGGCTTTGGAATGGGTCATGGCCGTCTGGGAGAGAGGAGAGGAGGAGCTAGCTTCATATGAGGGGTTCATGGCTCTGTTCAAATGCATCTTAGATCATCCCCCGGAGGGCAGAGAGGGGGGTGATCGCTTACTCCAATTATGGCAGGGGACCAGATGGCTGCCGAGTACGTGCTTACCTTCCGGACAGTAGCAGCATCCAGCGGATGGAACGAGCCGGCGCTTTGCACGCTATTCCGAAGAGGTCTGCGCGAGGAGGTCCAGACAGAGGTTGTCGTCTCGACAGGCCAATTCTATCTGGATAACCTACTACGGGAGCGTCGGTACTCATCACTTCTCTCCCTCCCTCAGGGAACACTCTGGATCAGAGTCTGAACCCATGGAGGTAGGGCTCTCACACCTCCCCGTGGTGGAATGACGCAGACGGAGACAGCTGGGGCTCTGTCTGTATTGTGGTCAAGGAGGGCACCAGTTCCAGCGGTGTCCGGAACTTCCTAATAGGGGCTCCACAAGAGCAGATGGACGATCACGTGATCTTCCACCTCAGGGCAGGAGTGAGTATTCCCTCTTCCTCACTTTCTGCTAAATGCTTTTTGGTGTCCATCACACTAGTTGACTGTCCCTCATGTACTATGTCTACAGCGTTAGTGGATTCCGGTGCCGCGGGGAACTTTATTGACCAGACCCTTGCCTCCTCTCTTAACATCATCTCATACCCACTCTCCTCTCCTTTCCCAGTTCAAGCCCTTGATAATCGGCTACTAGGATCCGGAACCATCACACACATCACCCAACCACTCACCCTCACTGTGGAGCCCATTCATCACAAGATCATCCTCGGCCTCCCTTGGCTTCAACTCCATAATTCCACCAGCTCATGGTCGAGGATGAGAATCACACTGGTCACCCGAATGACGGAGGACCTGCTTCCCCATCCCCTGTGGTTCCATGTCGGTTGAGAGTCCTGTGCTTGCCCTTCAGCCTAACATCCTTGGGGGTATACCAGGACCTGCGGGAGGTATTCTCCAAAATACGCACCACCTGTCTTCCCCCTCATCGCCCCTGGGACAGTGCCATCGACCTGCTGGCAGGGTCTGTGCCTCTGCGCAGACGCATCTACCCTCTGTCGGTGGTTGAGACCCAGGCCATGGAGGATTACATCCAAGAGGCACTCCAACAAGGTTTCATCCGCACGTTCACTTCTCCTGCGTCGGCTGGTTTCTTCTTCGTGGACAAGAAGGATGGAGGGTTACGTCCATGTATTTATTACCGAGGACTCAATGAAATCACCACATAGTACCGTTACCCTCTCCCATTGGTGCCGGCAGCCATCAAACAGATCCGCGGGGCCCAGTTCTTTACCAAACTGGACCTGTGGAGTGCTTACAATCTTATGTGCATCCAGGAGAGGGATGAGTGGAAGACTGCGTTTAGCATGATGTCTGGTCACTACGAGTACTTGGTGATGCCATTTGGTTTAGCCAATGATCCGTCAGTGTTCCAGGCATTTGTTAACAAGGTTTTCAGGGACATGCTCGGACACCAGATGGTCGTGTATATCGATGACATCCTGGTCTACTCAGCTACCCTGAAGGATCACATCACTCATGTTCGAGCAGTCCTTGACGCCTCTTGGCTAACCACCTGTTCGTCAAGGCTGAAAAGTGCCAATTTCATCAGAAGCCTGTCTCCTTAGGCTACCCAATCAGCCCACAGGGAGTAAGGATGTACGACAAGAAGGTAGATGTGGTCAGGTCATGGCCAGTCCCAACCACCATAAAGGGTTACATCGGTTTTGGGAGTTTTCCAACTTCTACCGCCGTTTCATCAGGAACTTCAACTCCGTCGCCGCCCATCTCACCTCTTTCCTCAAGGGTGGGCCCTGTAGGCTGGTTTGGAGCCCAGCAGATGACGAGGCCTTCCATCTACTCAAGGGACGTTTCACCTCCACCTCATTGTCAAACACCCAGATCCCACGATATCCTTTGTGGTGGAGGTGGATGTGTCAGAGGTGGGCGTGGGGGCAGTTCTGTCTCAACAACAGGGTAAGCCATAGAAATTGTATCTGTGTGCATATTACTTTAAGAAATTGTCCCCTGCAGAGAGGAATTACGACGTCGGCGATCGAGAGCTCCTGGTGGTTTAGTTGGTGACCCTTTTCTTCACACGGTTCGACTTCACGCTGACCTATCACCCAGGTTCAAAGAACACCAAGGCTGATGCCTTGTCCTGTCTCTACGATTCGGAAGAGGGTCCTGTCCAGAGTGCACCTATAATTCCTTCCTCCCGAGTCGTAGCTCCAGTATTCTGGGACATAGATGTGGACATTCGCCAGACTTTGGAGAGGGAGCCCGCACCCCCTAACTGTCCTCCCGAGCGCATCTACATTCCCACGGGGATAAGGGTTTGGCTGCTGCCCGTTAGACTGAGGCCGATACTCGGAAGTGAGGCTGATTGTAACCCCCAGCTTCTCCATGAAGGTTCTCCACATCCGTGACTTGAATTGTGGGCCCACGGTCAGCGACAATGTCCTCCGGAAGACTATAGTGTCGGAATACTTGCTGGAACAGTGCCTCAGCGACCTGGAGGGCAGTAGGGAGACCAGAGAGAGGGAGAAAATGGCAGGAATTAGAAAATCTGTCCACAACAACCATAGTGGTGAAACCATCAGACGGAGGGAGATCCGTGATGAAATCTATGGACAGATGGGACCAAGGCCGCTGAGGCACGGGAAGGGGACAAAGTTTCTTTGCTGGAGCGTCCTGGGGAGATTTTGTTTGAGCAGAGACAGAGCATGAATTAACATAACTGGCGACGTCTTGTGCCAAGGTGGGCCACCAGTACTTAGCGGAGATGGATTGACTAGTGCGGGGGATACCTGGGTCTCCAGCATCGAGGGATGTGTGCGCCCAGGTCAACAGCTGACCCCTCACCTCCGTGGGAACGTAGATTCACTCAGGGGGACAGGTAGCAAGTGCGGGTTCCCTCTTCAGAGCCTGGCAGGTGTGCACATCTACGTACCAAAACACGAGGAAAACGATATGAGGGGACGGACTGATGGGCTGGAGGACACTCACAGGACTCTCAACTGACATGGAACCACAAGGTAAGGGAAATCAGGTCTTCCCAACATCCGGGTGCCCAGGCGGTGATTTCCATCCTTGACCAGGAGATGGTGAGGTCATGACGTTTGAGCCACGGGAGGATGACTTTATGTATGGAGGCAGTGATTATGAGGAAGGGAAGGCTTTCTTGGTGCATGGGTCCCATGGTGAGGGTGAGTGGTGCTGTGATGTGCGTTTTGGTGCCAGATCCCAATGGTTGTTTATCCAGGGCTCAGACCAGAGAAGGAGAGGAGAGCAGGTATGTGGTGATGTTCAGGGAGGAGACGAGGGACTGGTCAATAAAATTCCCTGCAGTGCCAGAGTCCACTAGAGCTGTGGAGAACACGGGGACAGCCAGCCAGTGAAATAGAAACCAGGAAGGGTTTGGTGGAAAACGATGATGAAGGAATACTCACGCCTACCCTGGAAGACGGATGATCATGGATGATCGGATGATCATCTAATGGACCTCAGGTTGGGACACACCAGACACCGCTGGAGCCACTGCCCCTCCTGACCACAATGGGGACAGAGCCCCAACTGTCTCCGATGGTGTCGCTCGGCCCCTACCTTCATGGGTTCAGGCTCTGACTCAGAACGGTCAACGAAGGAGGGAGAGAGGCGATGGGGCTACCGACGCTCCCGAAGCAGGTTATCCAGACGTATGGCCATCGCGATGAGGGCATCCAAGGATAGGTTGTTGTCTCGGCACGCCAACTCCATCTGGACCTCTTCGCACAATCCTCTTCTGATTTGGGTGAGAAGCCCCGGCTCATTTCATCTGCTGGACGCTGCCACTGTCCGAAAGGTGATCGCGTATTCCGTCACGGTCGGACACCCCTCTCTGCCCTCCGGGGGATGGTAGAAGACCCCTGAAGAGAGCCATGAACCACTCATAGGAACCCAGCTCCTCCTCTCCTCTCTCCCAGATGGCCGTGGCCCACTCCAACGCCCATTCGGTCAGCAGAGAAATAACCATTTCAACCTTGGACCCCTTGGACCCCTCACTGATGAGCGAAATGGAGCACTGGAGTAGGAAGCCACAACATTTCGATGGAGTTCCGTCATATTTGTCCGGGAGGCACAATCAGGCATCGCTGACCAGGACAGACTTGTGGTAGAGAATCTTCCGCTGTTTGGAGATGACGCCCCTTGAGTAATGTTGACACGTTGAATAACGCGGAGGACCTCATCCATAGCCATCCCCAGTTGTGCCAGCCGGTCGTGGTGTTGGGAAAATAAGTTTCCCGAACCATCTGGGAGATGTTCTGATTAACTGCTGCTTCCACAGCGCGGCAAGTCCGAGCCCGGCCCAAATCTATACCCAGTATCGAAGGCTTGGCTTGTCATTTAACATTTTGGTGTTTTGTAACATTTGTCTCTTTCCATTCATCAAATTGCCGCTGGACAGTTTGGATTAATTGATTTTATTACCCCAAAAAAATACATACACAAAGATTTATAAATGTGACCGGGATTGCACAATAAAGTCAGGGATTTATTTCCATTGTGGTCCCTATTTTTTACATAAATAAACTCAGCAAAAAAAGAAACAGCCCTTTTTCAGGATCCTGTCTTTCAAAGATAATTCGTAAAAATCCAAATAACTTCACAGATCTAAATTGTAAAGGGTTTAAACACTGTTTCCCATGCTTGTTCAATGAACCATAAACAATTCATGAACATGCACCTGTGGAACAGTCGTTAAGACACTAACAGCTTACAGACGGTGGGCAATTAAGGTCACAGTTATGAAAACTTAGGACACTAAAGAGGCCTTTCTACTGACTCTGAAAAACACCAAAAGAAAGATGCCCAGGGTCCCTGCTCATCTGCGTGAACATGCCTTAGGCATGCTGCAAGGAGGCATGAGGACTGCAGATGTGGCCAGGGCAATAAATTGCAATGTCCGTACTGTGAGACGCCTAAGACAGCGCTACAGGGAGACAGGATGGCCAGCTGATCGCTTCGCAGTGGTAGACCATGTGTAACAACACCTGCACATCACATCTGCGGGACAGGTACAGGATGGCAACAACAACTGCCCGAGTTACACCAGAAACGCACAATCCTTCCATCAGTGCTCAGACTGTCCGCAATAGGTTGAGAGAGGCTGGACTGAGGGCTTGTAGGCCTGTTGTAAGGCAGATCCTCACCAGACATCACCGGCAACTACGTTGCCTATGGGCACAAACCTACCGTCGCTGGACCAGACAGGACTGGTAAAAAGTGCTCTTCACTGACGAGTCGCGGTTTTGTCTCACCAGGGGTGATGGTCGGATTCACGTTTATCGTCGAAGAAATGAGCGTTACACCGAGGGCTGGAGCGGGATCGATTTGGAGGTGGAGGGTCCGTCATGCTCTGGGGCGGTGTGTCACAGCATCATCGGACTGAGCTTGTTGTCATTGCAGGCAATCTCAACGCTGTGCATTACAGGGAAGACATCCTCCTCCCTCATGTGGTACCCTTCCTGCAGGCTCATCCTGACATGACCCTCCAACATGACAATGCCACCAGCCATACTGCTCGTTCTGTGTGTGATTTCCTGCAAGACAGGAATGTCAGTGTTCTGCCATGGCCAGCGAAGAGCCCGGATCTCAATCCCATTGAGCACGTCTGGGACCTGTTGGATCGGAGGGTGAGGGCTAGGGCCATTCCCCCCAGAAATGTCCGGAAACTTACAGGTGCCTTGGTGGAAGAGTGGGGTAATATTTCACAGCAAGAACTGGCAAATCTGGTGCAATCCATGAGGAGGAGATGGACTGCAGTACTTAATGCAGCTGGTGGCCACACCAGATACTGACTGTTTGACCCCCCTTTGTTCAGAAACACATTATTCCATTTCTGTTAGTCACATGTCTGTGGAACTTGTTCAGTTCATGTCTCAGTTGTTGAATCTTATGTTCATACAAATATTTACACATGTTAAGTTTGCTGAAAATAAACGCAGTTGACAGTGATAGGACGTTTTTTTTTTTGCTGAGTTTACGTATACAATTACATAGATACAGAGACACAGACAAAAAATGCTCAACCTCCAGATGAGTATGAGGGGGGAGTTTAAGTACAAATCTTACAAGCTTGCTTGGCTGGTCTGTAGCTTATTCTTTAGATGTTTGAGACTGCTGGTGGATACCATGATGTACCGGCATAATCAATGTGACACTGGACTAGCACACTTGCCAGAGTCTTGTGCATGTCTATAGGTAGGTTTCCTTCCAATTGGCGACAGATTTTCATGTGAATATTCTAAAATCTGCATAAAAACAGTGTGTGCATTTCAGAGTTTCCTTTAGGAAAATTTGGCGCCGGACAAAGTGACCGTGAATATTAAAAATGTTAACTTTATTCCTTGGGTTTCCATGTGTAGCTTATGTCAACGTTTATAGCCTATTTTTTGGGGGGTGGTTTTAGGCAACTTTCATAAAGCAATAATTGTCCACCTCAAGATTCAGCTGTCAGAGATTTGAGCACTAAACGCATCAGGGCATTGCATGCATAGGCCTATAGACTTTGGTGTCCAATGTATGATGTTAATATAAAACGATAGTATACAGTATATTGCCTAAATAAAGAAGAGAAGCTTAGCCCCAGAGATATTTTTTAAAATCTTTATTTAACTAGGCAAGTCAGTTAAAAACAAATTCTTATTTTCAATAACAGCCTAGGAACAGTGGGTTAACTGCCTTATTCAGGGGTAGAAAGACAGATTTTTACCTTGTCAGCTCAGGGATTTGAGCTTGCAACCTTCCGGTTACTAGTGCAACGCTCAAACCACTAGGCTACCTGCCACCCCATATACAGATATGCCGGTGGCAGTTAGACATACAGGAGGCTAATTTGTTAATTTTCGTTCAGAATATTTAATATTAAGTTAAGCATTATATTATTAGACTATAGGAGTAACTCTGGTAGTCCTAAAACCTTCTTCCTCACCTCAAGTTCAACGATTGGAGTCAGTTGGAGCGCCGGTGCGCACTACCTTCATATCATAGGCCTGCAGTAGCTAAACAACACCAAACCTTCACAAAAGTTTCTAAACTTTATTAGGGTAATATCAAAAGTAAGTCAAGCCATTGTTTATAGAGAAAATATGAGCAGGCTATCATATTGGCCTACAGTTGGAACTTAATTTGGCCAAAGAAAATTGTTCAACAGAATGAAACAATACACTTGCAAACTTGTTTAACATTTCACAAAAGTTTTGAACAGGCTATATTGCTGCAATTACTAACAAAGGTAAGTGCCTACCATACCCAACAAATGACAGAAATAGGCACATTTTACAACAGACCTACTTATAACCTATTTTAAACTAAATACAGAGCACACAATTAAAAAGACAAATCAAATGTAATTTTGCTAATGAAAATGTCTCAACAGAATCAAACAAAACAGGTTTTGCATATTTAAGGAATTGATTTCAATTAATAAATAGGCTTGCAATAATAACAATGATATGCAATAATAATAATAATGATCAAATAAATTATTAAAAATAAATATATGTTTCAAAATTGCATCCTACCTGAATAGGGATTTGCAAAGTAGCCTGCATTTGGCATTTTAGTCCACTACAATATTAAAACTTGTATTAAATTTCCCTTGTAGGCTTTTCACAATAGGCATACTTTTTTCCCTATAACTTTTGCTTAACTGCAATGAAAAAGGCCTCCATCTTCACAATCAACAGTACCCTAGGCCAAGGTCTCTATCTCTCTCTCTCCTCAGCAGAAGGCGCACTTGCGCACAAGGCATGAGAGAATGATGCTGAAGCGCGAATTCGGGGTGTAGGCTATGATAGACAGCCTCTTCTGGACAATTTGTCCCACTACTTATCAGGCTTTTCTTTTCTTTTTTACCAAAAGCTGCCAATTAGGCCTCCTGGCTAAGGGAGTTGTGCACATAAACATTACTTTTGAGGTTAAATTCCCAAGTACCGAATAAAAAATGGGTTTCCATCGTTCCAAGTTAAATAGGTTTCCATTGCATTTTCAACTCTAAGCCTACTGATGGTTTTGTCACAAAAAAAATAGCATGTAGCAAATGTGCCAACTCTGGTATTGGTACATGCGCTCTAGCCAACAGCTTTCAGGTACAGCCTACCACATGATGAGATTATTATGGACAAAAGTGCAAGGTCATTTTTTGGGTCAAATGGCAGCCAAGCATCAATCATCATGTGACCAGAATAAGACCCTCGATATTTATTGAAAGGATCATCAACCTTATTACTGTGCACTTGCACCACCCTGTGAAGTTCATCATAATTTATTTAATCTGTAGCCTAATAAACTGCATGCTTTCTCATGATGTCTTGACATTTTTTAATCTGACACGTAGGCTACTTTACTCACATTAAGGCTACGTAGGCTACTTTTACTCACATGGAAACATTGTTAATCTCAAGCCATTTTGAGGATGCTGGAATTATATTTTGGATGAACATGTGCAGGCCTACAGGAGACTTTTGAAGTAGCCTAATCCGATGAAAACATTGTGACTGGTTGTGTTTCTGCCACATATAAAAGGTAATACATTTGAAAAGTTAAATGATAAATAATTAGGCTACATTGAAATTGTCGAGAGTACTGTAGATCAACAACTGATCCAAATCGAATGAAATATTCAAATCAGAGGGGTTTTGCGCCATTATTCAGATGACATTTTCACTACAGGCTAGATTAGAATTTTGAACTCACTTGAAACCAATAATTCAATTATTCATTGCATTGTGGTGTTGTAGGCTAGTCTAGGTAGGATAATTGTATTGTCCCAAACAAGATCAATAGGGGAGCTTTTTTGAGCTGTGTGTCATGTCTTTACTGTTATTTCATGCGCACGTGGCCTCTCCGCTACCTATCAGCTATTCCTATTTGTACTTATGTGTGGTATGATTGCTAATTAGCCTATTGCAGATCTGCACAAATGATCCACCTTGCACTATTGTCACTATGAATGGTGGACAGAGGGCAGGATGGACCGTTAGACTGGTAGACTATGCTGACCTGTGGTATAGTAAAAGTTAGCCCACGGAAAAGTACCAAAACACCTTGATTTAGGGGAGGAGCATGCAAGCAGATGAGTATATTTGGCGAGGATGGAAGAAATTATATAGTAAATCAACGAATGTAAACCAAGGAATAAAATGCACTACCCTCCACTGTGCCCAATAAAAAACCACACAACCCTCCTCAAAGCAAAAAAAAGTTTGTCAACTCTCCCCTATCCCAGTAAATTGCGATCTGTCCCTTTAACCTCAGAAAACTTGACACACGAATGCTCTTGTAATGTTCCCATGAAACGTGTCTAGAACATTAATATCTTATATTCTGAGAACATGGCAACCATGTTCTGTGTATGTTTGTTGTGATGTTGATGGAATATTCCCCTAACCCTTCAGAAAACTGGACATGAATGTTGTTGCAACGTCCCATGAAATGTGTCTAGAACATTAATATTGGAAATTCAGAGAACATGGTGACTACATTCTGGGTAAGTTCTGTTTGATATTAAGGGAATGTTCGCCTAACTCTAACGCCAAAACATGCTAAGTAAGTTCTCTGGAGTTTTTTGCTCACAAACAGCACCAGCCAAAAGTTTGGTCACACCTACTCATTCAAGGGGTTTTCTTTATTTTTTACTATTTTCTACATTGTAGAAAAATATATTTTATATTTGAGATTCTTCAAACTAGCCACCCTTTGCCTTGATGACAGCTTTGCACACTCTTGGTATTCTCTCATCCAGCTTCCTGAGGTAGTCACCTGGAATGCATTTCAGTTAACAGGTGTGCCTTCTTAAAAGTACATTTGTGGATGTTCTTTCCTTCTTAATGCGTTTGAGCCAATCATTTGTTGTCACGCCCTGATCTGCTTCACCTGTCCTTGTGCTTGTCTCCACCCCCCTCCAGGTGTCGCCCATCTTCCCAATTGTCCCCTGTGTATGTGTACATGTGTTCTCTGTCTGTTTGTTGCCAGTTCGTCTTGTTTGTTCAAGCTTACCAGAGGTTTTCCTGTCAGCGCCTAGCTTTTCCCAGCCTCTCTTTTCTCGTCCTCCTGGTTTTCGACCTTTACTGTCCGGACCCTGTACCAGCCCGCCTGACCTCTCTGTCTGACCTCTCTGCCTGTCCCTGAGCCTGCCTGCCGTCCTGTACCTTTGCTCCACCTTTGGATTACTGAACTCTGCCTGACCCTGAGTCCGCCTGCCGTCCGGTACCTTTGCCTTACCCTGGATTATCAACCCCTGCCTGCCTTGACCTGTCTTTGCCTGCCCCTGTTGCTACAATAAACATTGTTACTTCGACAGTCTGCATCTGGGTCTTAGTTTGATTCCTGATATTTGTGTTGTGACAAGGTAGATGATATATACAGATGTGTACAGAAGATAGCCCTATTTGGTAAAAGACCAAGTCCATATTATGGCAAGAACAGCTCAAATAAGCAGAGAAACAACAGTCTATCATTACTTTAAGACTTGAAGGTCAGTCAATATGGAAAATTTCAAGAACTTTGAAAGTTTCAAGTGCAGTCACCAAAACCATCAAGCGCTATGATGAAACAGGCTCTCATAAGGACCACCACAGAAATGGAAGACCCAGAGTTACCTCTGCTGCAGAGGATAAGTTCATTAGAGTTACCAGCCTCAAATTGCAGCCCAAGTAAATGCTTCACAGAGTTCAAGTAACAGACACATCTCATCATCAATTGTTCAGAGGAGACTGTGTGAATCAGGCCTTCATGGTCGAATTGCTGCAAGAAAACACTACTAAAGGACACCAATAAGAAGAGACTTGCTTGGGCCAAGAAACACGAGCAATGGACATTAGACCGGTGGAAATTTGTCCTTTGGTCTGGAGTACAAATTGGAGATTTTTCCTGTGTAGGTGAATGGAGAATCTCTGCATGTGTATTTCCCACCGAAAAGCATGGAGGAGGAGGTGTGATGGGGTGGGGGTGCTTTGCTGGTGACACTGTCAGTGATTTATTTAGAATTCAAGGCACACTTAACCAGCATGGCTACCACAGCATTCTGCAGTAATACGCCATCCCATCTGGTTTGGGCTTAGTGGGACTATCATTTGTTTTTCAACAAGACATTGACCCAATACACCTCCAGGCTGTGTAAGGGCTATTTTACCAAGAAGGACAGTGATGGAGTGCTTCATCAGATGACCTGCCCTCCACAATTCCCCGACCTCAACCAAATTGAGATGGTTTGGGATGAGTCTGACCGCAGAGTGAAGGAAAAGCAGACAAGTGCTCAGCGTATTTGGGAACTCCTTCAAGACTGTTGGAAAAGCATTCCAGGTGAAGCTGGTTGAGAGAATGCAGAGAGTGTGCAAAGCTGTCATCAATGCAAAGGGTGGCTATTTGAAGAATCTCAAATATAAAATATATTTTGATTTGTTTAACACTTTTTTGGTTATTACATGATTCCATACGTGTTATTTCATAGTTTTGATGTCTTCACTATTATTCAACAATGTTGAAAATAGTACAAATAAAGAAAAACCCTTGAATGAGTAGGTGTTCTAAAACTTTTGACCGGTAGTGTATATTTCAGTATAGTACAGTAATTTGAAAACATTGCTAACAAATAGACTTACTTACAACCTACCAACATTTTTGGGTTATTCTATGCATTCCTCTTCCTACATTATTAATAAGTGGATATGGTTCATTTCTCAGAGTTTTGTTATGCCACCAGGCTCCTGTTTAAATACCGTTATTTTGTTTTACCTGTAGGTGGCCATGGTGCAGGAAGCCTCTCGCCACCCCTTCCCCACTGTGGATGTACCAGACCATGTCCATTACACCATAGGGGTAGTCATTCTGGCTATCGGCATCACTGGCATGGTGGGCAACTTCCTGGTTATCTATGCCTTCAGCAGGTAAGGGACAGGAGCTTCCCATTGTACCGTAACCACACACACACACACACACACACACACACACACACACACACACACCACACCCAACACACACACACACACACACACACACACACACACACACACACACACACACACACACACACACACACACACACACATACATACACACATGCAGATATACTGTAAGTTGTACATGTTGGACAAATTGATGGCACAAGCTCTTTCCATAGATAAATAGTTGTCAATAATAACTTATTCACCAGACAGAGAGGAACTATGTAATTACAGTACAATAACACTTTGATTACACTGACCTACCATTTGTGGGAATGTTACAGCAGTATACTGAGGTTTATGTGTGTGTGTGTCAAATTGAATCAGAATACTGTATCCTGCCTTTCCCTGTGCTGTATGTGCTGTGTTCTACAGGAGCAAGTCACTGAGGACTCCGGCCAACATGTTCATCATTAACCTGGCCGTCACTGACCTCCTGATGTGCCTCACACAGGCACCCATCTTCTTCACCACCTCCATGCATAAGAGATGGATCTTCGGAGAGAAAGGTACTCCACACCGCCTTCTAACTCATCTGAGGTCAATCACTTTCCAATCAGACATTTCTGAGAGAAACTGGAAAAATCTATACATTACTTGAAAGAAAAAACATAGATGGAAACCTAGCTTCTTTCTTATAATTGACTGGAAGGAGGTGGAATGAAGGAATTGATTCCAAGGTAAGTAAGTTGAACAGAAAAGGTGGGGAATGACAAGAGGTAGAAGTCTATGATAAGAGAGAAAAAGGAGAATGTGTTTATTTTTTTTACCGTAAACCGTGTTTCCTTCCAACCATTTTATGCCGAGGAATTAACTGAAGCATAAAAAAAATCATGACAAGCCTGATGGAAACAGCACAATTTTTTGGTCAAAACGTCCTAATGTCGACAAAACAAAATACGCTACACAAGGGTGGATCATTTCTTTGTCTGTGAAATAGATGATGTGACAATTGCGGTGGGAAACGCTTTTATGTGCAAATATTGATATAATTACCATCATTGTCAATGTAAACTTAGTCACAATGATAAAAGCACGAGGAGGTTATTAGGCAGATGGATTAAGTTATGATGAACACACATATGGTGGTTAGGTGCACGTTGATGAGCTTGATGCAAATTTCCAATACACATCGAAGGCATTATTTGTATGCTGGTGACATGCGGATCGGGGCTTGGCTGCCAATTATCAAGTAAAAATGATCTTTCTCTTCTCTCAACATGTAACCTATACTCTTTTGCGACAACAAAATGTGATGGGAACACATTGAACTTCTGTTTATTATTAATTTCATGGAAGCGTATGCGAAAAAGTGCTTTTTATATGCACAACTTCATGACGCACAGCTTTTCAACCACAACATGCCAGTTTAATGGAAACAGGCCTACCCATTAAAATGTGCATGTCTTTTTCTGCATATATTTGATAACTAGGCTTCCAATCTTTCAAAGGTGAATGGAAGCCTGGTTAATGAGTTGTTGCCTAGAGATACAGACAAATAAGGCAGACCTTGAGGCTTTTTATCTGCATCCATTTCAATCAAAGACAGCTTTGGATGAACACTAAAGCCCTACTCGTGGGGTTTCATTTTACTGGGGAGATAGCTTTTATGTAATTATGTGCACAAGCACAAAACACAACATCTGTAATTTAAATCACGTCCAAATCTGCCATGCCGGTCATTTTTGCAATAATTCCACTTACTGTTTTTCAACTAAGGGACTGTACATTATTTATAATTGTTACGAATCCCGCCGAGGATGGTGCCTCTTCCCGTTCGGGCGGCGCTCGGCGGTCGTCGTCTCCGGCCTATTAGCTGCCACCGATCCCCTTTTCTGTTTTCATTTAGGTTTGTCTAATTGGTTACACCTGTTTTGTGTTTAGGGTTAGTGTGTTATTTAAACCCAGTTGGCCCGCCGACTTTTGTGCGGGCTTGTTATTCTGTTTTTGTGGTGGTGATTGATATTGTGGATTCTGTCCTAATTTATGTTGGACTGTATTTTTTGACGCACCCTTTGTTGTGTGGCGTAGCCGTCTCATAGATTATTTCTGGTTGGTATAATAAATATCCACTTGCTCGGAACTACCCTGCTCTCTGCACCTGACTCCTTCATTTCACCATTGGAATTGTGACAATAATGAGGGATACCTGGAGAAAAACCGATCTCTCTCAAATGAAAATGGATGGCCCTCCCTTCAGTAAAATATATTTTTACCCGACACTCCCTGAATGCTTGAAAAATGGTGTCCCTCTCTTATAACCAAAATAATAATTCAAACATATAAATTAGATAGCGGAGAACCCATTACCCTCACTCCTAGGACAGACCAGAGCCTTTAGATATGCAGTTTTGTTCTTCGTTTTGTAAGCATTAGCCTACATGGCAAAGTATCCAGAAGGTTGTGGATTCACATTCCACCACGGACAAGGGTAAGGGTGAAAAGATCTCCATTATATTAAAAGCACTGCATGAATTGAATCTGTCATCTTATTTGTAGTATGAGAATGCCTTTTAAAAATGCATGTCGTGCAATTCTACGTTATTTTACATGACTGGAGACAAGCAGAATCTTTAATATCACAACAGAGCATGACAACGAATGAGCGCATGCTGCAGCACCAGAGAGGTTTTGATTTCTATACAGGCTATTGTTAAAAAAAGGATAGTCTAAGTTTGGTACAGTCTATCAACTGTAAAAATGTTGTGCAACTGAAGTATCTGATAATCAAATAATTTGAGAAAAAGGAATTCGTTTCTTAATACAGCAGCTGCATATCATCAGGTAGGCCTATATTTTTTCATTCAGGAACTATCATCTTCTAACTTATAAGAGCATCTGCTAGGCTAAATTAACAAACTAGGCATGCATAGCTCACCGCATGATCCTCAAACCAAAGACTGGCCAAACTCTTGTTTCTAAAAGTGAATTCAAAGGCACTGTAGAATGACTGTATAGCGTAATAAGGCATTTTTTGTTTAATTATTATTTAATTCTAAGTTAAAAAAATGTTTCATTGAATTCTAGACACCCTTAAAACTTCTACTTGGTACTCATCCCGGATCCGGGAGCACCCTCATCAGTAAAAAAGCTGACTAGCATAGCCTAGCATAGCGCCACAAGTAAATACTAGCATCTAAATATCATGAAATCACAAGTCCAAGACACCAGATGAAAGATACACATCTTGTGAATCCAGCCATCATTTCTGATTTTTAAAATGTTTTAAAGGGAAGACACAATATGTATTTCTATTAGCTAACCACGATAGCAAAAGACGCAACTTTTTTTTCCCACCATTTTTTTACTGCATAGGTAGCTATCACAAATTCGACCAAATAAAGATATAAATAGTCACTAACCAAGAAACAACTTCATCAGATGACAGTCTGATAACATATTTATTGTATAGCATATGTTTTGTTCGATAAATGTTCATATTTCAGGTATAAAATCATAGTTTTACATTGCAGCCACCATCACAAAATCTCACCAAAGCAGCTAGAATAACTACAGAGACCAACGTGAATTACCTAAATACTCATCATAAAACATTTATGAAAAATACACAGTGTATAGCAAATGAAAGACAAACATCTTGTGAATCCAGCCAATATTTCAGATTTTTTAAGTGTTTTACAGCGAAAACACAATATAGCATTATATTAGCTTACTACAATAGCCAACCACACAGCAGCATTGATTCATGCACGTTAGCGATAGCGAATAAACCAGCAAAAGATATACATTTTTTCACTAACCTTCTCAAAACTTCATCAGATGACAGTCCTATAACATCATATTACACAATACATATATGGTTTGTTCGAAAATGTGCATATTTAGCGGCACAAATCGTGGTTATACAATGAGAATAGTAGAAACTGCAAACAAAATGTCGGGAGAAATCTTGGGAGAGGCACCTAATCTAATCAATAACTAATCATAAACTTGACTAAAAAATACAGGTTGGACAGCAAATGAAAGATACATTAGTTCTTAATGCAACCGCTGTGTTAGATTTTTAAAATTAACGTTACTACGACATACAGCGTGCGTTGAAGCGAGACCGTGCCGAAATTAATGGCGGAATAATAGTTTAACATTTTTCAACAGAAATACGAATTAACATCATAAATAGTTCTTACTATTTGATGAGCTTCCATCAGAATCTTGTACAAGTTGTCCTTTGTCCAGAAGAATTGTTGCTCGGTTGTAGAATGTCGTCTTCAACTGTGGAAGCAGCAAACGTTAGCCATGTGGTGCAGACGTGGCCAACCCTCCATAACGCAGAACAAAGAAAATCCCGAAAATCGCAATATACTGATATAAACTGATATAACTCGGTTTAAAATAACTACATTATGATGTTTTTAACACGTATATCGAATAAAATCAGAGCCGGATATATCTAGCGCCTATAACAACAGCTTTTCAGGACGCAATCCTGAGGTCTGTCTCGCGTCATGACGAACGTAGAAAAGACTGCACACCCGGTTCCAACATCTCTTGTTCGGCCTCAGATCTACCTAGACACCCCATTCCAATTCTCACTGCTTACTGACATCTAGGGGAAGGCGTATGCAGTGCATGTCGACCCATAGATTACATGCAAATTTATAAACTGACCCTGGAACAGAGCCCCCGATTTCAGATTTCTCAGCTCCTGACAGGAAGTTTGCTGCAAAATGAGTTCTGTTTTACTCACAGATATAATTCAAACGGTTTTAGAAACTAGAGAGTGTTTTCTATCCAATAGTAATAATAATATGCATATTGTACGAGCAATAATTGAGTACGAGGCAGTTTAATTTGGGAACAAATTTTTACAAAGTCGAAATGGCGCCCCCCTATTGAAAAAGGCAGAATGTATAGGCATGTTGTTGAAGTGCTATCATTGATGTGTTGTTGAAATGCTGAGCGCTCCTGCCAGCCTGTAGCGTGTCACAAATGCGTCAAAATGGATTTCTTAAATAGCAGGCTATAGCCATGAAATTATAATAATATAGCCTAAATAACGCATTTTCTGTCCTTCCTAGGCTGCTTTGCTTGGTCCTGACTGATTTAGAGTTAGTATGTTGTTTAAGAGATGGTTGAAATGTTGAACGTCAATTGATAGCAACAGAATCACACATTACTTTCCAAGCGAAGTCAATTTTTGGTCTTCTCGGCTATAGAAGGTTGTAGCGCAGCCTCTGAATTCCATAGACAAACCAACGATATCCCATATGCATCGAAGTCATGTCTTTTCCCAGAATTCTACAGCTTGTTTCTAGCCCTAGTTTTAACTTAACACACTCACTGACATAGATATTTAAGGAGTGCATGGTGACTGAAGGAATTGGCTGATAAAATCTATGGATAGTAGACTAGAATTGTGTCTGTCAAACAGATACGCCTACCTCTTATTTCTTGAATCGGAAGAAATAAGCTCCAACATAAAGCCCTCTTGTTCTTAGTAGCCTAAAGTCAAATTAAAATTAATACTTTTTTCCCCCTCCCCTTTTTCTCCCCAATTGGTAGTTACAGTCTTGTCAGATCACTGCAACTCCCGTACGAACTCGGGAGAGGCGAAGGTCACGAGTCATGCATCCTCCGAAACACAACCGTGCCAAGCCGCACTGCTTCTTGACACACTGCTCACTTAACCTGGAAGCCAGCTGCACCAATGTGTCAGAGGAAACATTGTACAACTGTTGACTGATCAGCGTGCATATGCCCAGCCTGCCACAAGGAGTCGCTAGAGCGCGATGGGACAAGGAAATCCTGGTCGGCCAAACATTTCCCTAACCTGGACAACGCTAAGCCAATTGTGCGCCGCCTAATGGGTCTCCCTGTCGTGCCTGGCTGTGACACAGCCTGGGATCGAACCCGGGTCTGTAGTGACACCTCAAGCACTGTGATGAAGTGCCTTAGACCGCTGTGCCACTCGGGAGGCCCGAAGACTGTTTATATGAATTAGTACTTCTAGAAGTAGCCTACTTTCATCACACATGCGCTGTCCATCTCCGCTGCTGTCGCTTAAAAGTAATGTAACTTATGTAAATTACTTGAATATGGCTTATTGCGAGGTCAATAATTCTGATAAATAGCATTATGGGCAATGACACATATTGTTTTTATTCAAATCAATTATAACAGTAGCAAGCTTAGCTCCAGTCCTCCTTCTCATCTTTGCGCTATCCCTCTCAAGCTGAACAGGACATCAGTAGGCCTAGTCCGCACACACAGATATTACATTTTTTGGCCAGGGCTCATGATTGGTATAGCGTTTCCATTGCAGTGTGTAATGGCGTGTAGCCTAGTTTTATACACACCCTCCCAGCAGCGCAAAAAATGCATGGAAGGTAGTGCATTTTCTTAGAAATACAGCTTTGCCCTGTGCTTCTCCGAGCATGCTCTTCATATAGCCTAGAACTATAGCTAAGAGTATTGATTGGGACCACACTAGGCACACTTGATATTGCACACCCAGTAAAGAATCAGGGATAAGGGGCAGCATATAATAAGCAACTAATTCTCAAACACTGAGCAAGATGACATCACGGCTCTATTTTTGCCTGACCTTAAGATGGCACTAGTGTCAAACACCCGTTCGTTTGCAATTTCAACCTGTTAAAGCCAGCGCTCTGCTATTTTCAAACTGTTGCGGAAGGATGGGTAATTTACCTGTCTTATATCAGCTTGCTTGCGCTCAGATGGGAGTCAAAACCGTTGATAAAGGGTTTGGCTCGTGAGACTGCTTGGAACTAAATCTTAATCACCAAAGCTTTATTAAAATATCAAATTTGAGAGGAGCAAAACAGTGAGCTGACATTCCATTTTTATCTATGTACTGTAGGCAGGGCTTCATTATTTTAGCCATGCTTTGGAGGTGCGTAAAACCCCCTCCATGATGTAGGCTATATGTGTCCATGCCCATCCTGAAACGAGAGATGAGAACCTCTGTGAATACCGGTAAACCTCATATGTAGAAGTTAATTTCCTGTAACAATTACTTGTTTCCCATCATTTCACATCTTTAAAACCCAAATCTCTCCATAGGCTACCCTTACCCTAGGCCTACTATAATGAAGGCTGGTTCAACAGCAATGCGTTGTGTCTTTTTGCGTTGTGTCCTGGCGATGTTATGATATCATTACATTTGACATGTATTTATTGTTGTTGAAAGAAACTAACAAGTTGCTTGTTTTTCGTTACATTTTATTAAACCTATAGCACCACCTCCAGTGCGTAATTGTACCATTGCATTAGGTTTATTAATCAATTACAAATTACATGACCATCCCCTGGTGTCACGATCGTCGTTACGTGAAAGAGAGGAGGACCAAGGCGCAGCGTGATAACAATACATCTTACTTTTGAATGAAGACGAAACTAACACTTTTACAAACTAACAAACAGACGACCGTGAAGCTATACAAACAAATAAGTGCAGACACTGGCAACTTACACATAGACAATCACCCACAACCTACCTAATGACTATGGCTGCCTAAATATGGCTCTCAATCAGAGACAACGATAGACAGCTGTCTCTAATTGAGAACCAATCTAGGCAACCATAGACTTACATAAACACCTACAATGAACACAACCCCATGAACTCTACAAACACCCCCTAGACAATACAAACACCCTAGACGAGACAAAAACACACAAACATCCCCCATGTCACACCCTGACCTAACTAAAATAATAAAGAAAACAAAGATAACTAAGGCCAGGGCGTGACACCTGGACTAAACAAAAAATATATTAAACTCTCCCTCTGACTGAAATTGAAAAAGCATGACCCTCCCCAATTTTCCTCCTGGTAACAATTGTGTACATTTCGTCTACTCCCTAAACTCCAAGGTCCTCTGATAATATTAGTCCTGTGCCAACAGACATCCCTGTGATTTGAGGGAAATGTCTGAGTTAATTTTTTTATATATATATATTTTATTGATGAATTTTCAGTTTTACAAACAGATAGATAATGACAGCAAATAATACATTGAGAATACCCCCAACCCTCAACAGAAGACAGAAAAACAAAAACAGAAAGAAAAAACAGAACACAAAGAATTGGCACCTTGCTTCATTGATATATGAGGAGTATAAGGATTATGCTCGGCATTTAAAATAATAACTTTGGATCAAGGTGGGTTGCAGGTTGTATGTTGCCCATCATCACGCGAAAGATACACTAAAAAGTGTTGCCTTCAGTGGCGGTCAGTGCCGTTATGCAACTTTTCAGGGAAGTCAGGAACCAATATACTCAGTCAGTTAGGAAAGCTAAGGCTAGCTTTTTCTAACAGAAATTTGCTTCCTGTAGCACTAATTCCAAAAAGTTTTGGGACAAGTCCATGGAGAATAAGAGCACCTTCTCCCAGCTGCCCACTGCACTGAGGATAGGAAACACTGTCATCACCAATAAATATACGATAATCGATCATTTCAATAAGCATTTTTCTACGGCTGGCCTTGCCTTCCACCTGGCTACCTCTACCCCGGCCAACATCTCAGCACCCCCTGCAGCAACTTGCCCAAGCCCCTCCCGCTTCTCCTTCACCCAAATCCAGACAGCTGATGTTCTGAAAGAGCTGCAAAATCTGGATCCCTACAAATCAGCTGGGCTAGACAATCTGGACCCTCTCTTTCTAAAATTATCCGCCGAAATTGTTGCAACCCCTATTACTAGCCTATTCAACCTCTCTTTCATATCATCTGAGATTCCCAAAGATTGGAAAGCTGCCGCAGTCATCCCCCTCTTCAAAGGGGGAGACACTCCCACCGTACCTTCTCCACTATGCAATCTGGTTTCCGAGCTGGTCATGGGTGCACCTCAGCCACGCACAAGGTCCTAAACGATATCATAACCGCCATCAATAAAAGACAGTACTGTGCAGCCGTCTTCATTGACCTGGCCAAGGCTTTCGACTCTGTCAATCACCGCATTCTTATCGGCAGACTCAATAGCCTTGGCTTCTCTAATGACTGCCTCGCCTGGTTCACCAACTACTTCTCAGATAGAGTTCAGTGTGTCAAATCAAAGGGCCTGTGGTCTGGATCTCTGGCAGTCTCTATAGGGGTGCCACAGGGTTCAATTCTCGGGCCGACTCTTTTCTCTGTATATATCAACGATGTCGCTCTTGCTGCTGGTGATTCTCTGATCCACCTCTACGCAGACGACACCATTCTGTATACATCTGGCCCTTCTTTGGACACTGTTAACAAACCTTCAAACGAGCTTCAACGCCATACAACACTCATTCTGTGGCCTCCAACTGCTTTTAAATGCTAGTAAAACTAAGTGCATGCTCTTCAACCGATTGCTGCCCGCACCCTCTCGCCCGACTAGCATCACTACTCTGGACGGTTCTGACCTAGAATATGTGGGAAACTACAAATACCTAGGTGTCTGGTTAAACTGTAAACTCTCCTTCCAGAGTCTCCAATCCAAAATTAAATCTCGAATTGGCTTCCTATTTCGCAACAAAGCCTCCTTCACTCATGCTGCCAAACATACCCTCGTAAAACTGACTATCCTACCGATCCTCGACTTCGGCGATGTAATTTACAAAATAGCCCCCAACACTCTACTCAGAAAACTGGATGTAGTCTATCACAGTGCCATCCGTTTTGCCACCAAAGCCCCATATATTACCCACCACTGTGACCTGTATGCTCTCGTTGGCTGGCCCTCACTACATATTCGTCGCCAAACCCACTGGCTCCAGGTCATCTATAAGTCCTTGCTAGGTAAAGCCCTGCCTTATCTCAGCTCACTGGTCACCATAGCAACACACACCCATAGTACGCGCTCCAGCAGGTATATTTCACTGGTCATCCCCAAAGCCAACACTTCCTTTGGCCTTCTTTCCTTCCAGTTCTCTGCTGCCAGTGACTGGAACGAATTGCAAAAATCACTGAAGCTGGAGTCTTATATCTCCCTCTGTAACTTTAAGCATCAGCTGTCAGAGCAGCTTACCGATCACTGTACCTGTACACAGCCAATCTGTAAATAGCACACCCAACTGCCTCATCCCCATATTATTACTTACCCTCTTGCTCTATTGCACCCCAGTATCTCTACTTGCACATCATCATCTGCACATCTATCACTCCAGTGTTAATGCTAAATTGTAATTATTTTGCCTCTATAGCCCATTTATTGCCTAACTTCTTACTCTTCTACATTTGCACTCACTGTACATAGATTTTTCTATTGTGTTAATGACTGTACGTTTGTTTATGTGTAACACTATGTTGTTGTTTTTGTCACACTGCTTTGCTTTATCTTGGCCCGGTCGCAGTTGTAAATGAGAACTTGTTCTCAACTGGACTATCTGGTTAAATAAATGATGAGGGAGAACAAAAAAAAAAATTATGAGCATGGCCTTCTTTCTATTACAGCATGTTGGACGACTGTAATTCATATTCCATTCACTCAGTTCAATGTAACATCGATAGGTTTAGGCTACTACATGATCCTCAAATTGTCCCTATACCCGTCATGAGGTTGCTACAACCAAGCCTATGAATGAAAGTTTACAACGTAGGTGCTCACAGGTCGAGAGAACTTTGAGATGACAGACAGTGACACATGGACAGACAGTGACACATTCAAAACCGCCTTGCACAGTCTTGCTTGCATCTAGCTTATCTAGGGTGTAATCATTAGTCCAACAGTTGCAAACGAGAGTTTCTATTGGATAAATTCAAGTATTTTTATCCCCGTTTTGTTTGCTTCTGTTTAAGAAACGCTTTTCAACAGAATCGGCAGAATGAATACACCCCTGATCCCACATAAACACAGTTCACTTTCATAGCAGCCACGTTGTATTCCTTCTATCCTCTATGCACTCTCCTCCTCTCACCTTTTCCCTTCGTTGTGGACTTCAATGAACAACACATCAGCTGTATGTGACCAGGTGAAAAAACCTTTCCAAGTCAAACCATGTCATAACCGCTACACATAGCCTACATTGTTGTCCCCATAATAGCTAAAGTAACATCTTAGTCAACATAGCTAATATAACTCATGTGTTAGTAAACCCGCTACTATCATGCAGTAGTTAGTGTATAGTCAGTAAGCAGTTACACTGGCGGGCCCCGGTGGCAATAAATTAATAAAACCAAAAGTTTACCTCGACTTGGAAGAGTTCCAGTGTTGTGTTGGATAGTCATAGCCAGCTAGCTAACAAAGCATCCCTCTATTTGAGCTGGGTGTTTGAGTAGCTAAACTAGCCAGCTGCATTTGCTAGCTAAGTAAGTGAAACTGAAACTGAAAAAAAATGAAATCTCTGTCTCTCTCTCGCTCTCGCTCTCTCTATTCTCCTTCATTTTTGAAGAAATTAATTTGTTGAAAACTGTTCAACTATTGTGTTTCTCTCTCTTTGAGTCAACTACTCACCACAGTCAACTACTCACCACACCAAAAAGGTCTCCTTCAAATGTTGTGTGTATACAGAGTAATATGCTGTAAAGTGATCTACAAATCTGGAGCTAAAACTCTTGGAGTCGGGGGCGTGGTTCATGAAAATATACAGTTTGCGGGCAGATGTGATTGCCTCATAATTTGGTATATTTAAGGGGATGTAATTTCTTATCTGAAGATATCAGAATAAATTAGATGCAGGGAGTTTGTACACTTCCCTCAACTGTGCGAATGTGGCAAAACTATTATTAATGTAAAGGTCTGCAATAGTAATGCCCTTTCTCTTCCATAATAGAAAAGTATTGGCATTAATTTACTTTTCTCACAGTTTATGGTATACCTAGACAGTGGTGGAAAAAGTACCTAATTGTCATAAAAAGGTGAACCTCCATCCCAGTCTCAAATCTCTGGAAGACTGAAACAGTTTTCCCTCAAGAATTTGCCTGTATTTAGTGCCATTCATCATTCCTTCAATTCTGACCAGTTTCCCAGTCCCTGCCAATGAAAAACATCCCCACAGCATGATGCTGCCACCACCATGCTTCACTGTGGGGATGGTGATCTCGGGGTGATGCAAGGTTTTGGGTTTGCGCCAGCCATAGCGTTTTCCTTGATGGCCAAAAGCTACATTTTAGTCTGTGACCATAGTACCTTCTTCCATATGTTTGGGGAGTCTCCCACATGCCTTTTGGTGAACACCAAACGTGTTTGCTTATTTCTTTCTTTAAGCAATGGATTTTTTTCTGGCCACTCTGCCGTAAAGCCCAGCTCTGTGGAGTGTACGGCAATGGACAGATACTGTCCTATGGACAGATACTCCAATCTCCGCTGTGGAACTTTGCAGCTCCTTCAGGGTTATCTTTGGTCTCTTTGTTGCCTCTCTGATTAATGCCCTCCTTGCCTGGTCCGTGAGTTTTGGTGGGCGACCCTCTCTTGGCTGGTTTGTTGTGGTGCCATATTCTTTCCATTTTTTAATAATGGATTTAATGGTGCTCTGTGGGATGTTCAAAGTTTTGGATATTCTTTTATAACCCAACCCTGATCTGTACTTCTGCACAACTTTGTCCCTGACCTGTTTGGAGAGCTCCTTGGTCTTCATGGTGTCGCTTGCTTGGTGGTGCCCCTTGCTTAGTGGTGTTTCAGACTCTGAGGCTTTTCAGAACAGGTATATATATATACTGAGATCATGTGACAGATCATGTGACACTTAGATTTCACACAGGTGGACTTTATTTAACTAATTGTGTGACTTCTGAAGGTAATTGGTTGCACCAGATCTTATTTAGGGGCTTCATAGCAAAGGGGGTGATACATACTGTATGCATTCACCACTTTTCTGTTGAATTTTGTAATCATTTTTAAAAAAAAGTTTTCTTTTTTCATTTCACTTCACCAATTTGGACTATTTTGTGTATGACCATTACATGAAATCCAAATAAAAATCCATTTAAATTACAGGTTGTAATGCCACAAAATAGGAAAAACACTAAGGGGGAGGAATACTTTTGCAAGGCACTGTATTGGCAGAGTATAAAGACTCCGGGAGTCTGCGAGTTTCAATAGAGTATTTAAATAACCTCAACATAAGAGTAACCTTTTCTGAATGTGCTTTGTAAAACTCTTAACCAAATCCATCAAAGCCTGTGCTTTACCTTTGGGGAAGGAATGTACTGTGGAGACAACCTCTTCTAAAGTTCTCTCTGCATTTTATTCCCGTTGAGCAGCAACGCATAATTTAGGTAGGGAACAGGAATGGAGGAAATCAGAAATTTGCGCGGTATCTACAGTAGTCTTAAGTGTAGAGGTCTTGATAAAACTTTGTGAAACATGCATTTATTTATTTTGGGTCCGTAGTAACAGCTCCTGTACTAGATTTGGCCTGTATACCTCTCAGCTGGCGCGCCAGTAGTTTATCCGGCTTGTCACCTAACTCGAAGTGTTTTTGTCTAATCTTTAATAGCATTGTGTTTACTTGATTAGAGAGAATAGTATTGTATTCATGTTTGAGTTTTATTAAGTAATTCAACTTGGAAGATAAGGGCGCTTCCATATAAACTATATCAATGACCGGGAGCTGTGCCTCACTTTCTAATAAGCTTCTCTGCCTACATTTTTTCATGGTAGCCTCATGATATTATATGCCCACGCATAACAGCCTTAAATGCCTCTCACAAAGTGGAGTAGGATACATCAGCACTATCATTCTGGGACATATAGTCTGTAATTAAATTGGCTGTTTTGTTGGTGAAATTGTTCATTGATTAATGTTGTATTAAATCACCAACTGCATTGAGGCTTTGTTCTGCCAAAATCAATTTTTATAATGAAACGGGACTGTGATCATAAATTATATAATGGTAACGTTACTTGGTAGAGGTGACTTTAGAGTCTGTTAATGATTTATGCACATGTGAGAAGAAATAATAATCCTTATCCCCGTAGGGTGTTGTAATCTCCAAACATCGACAAGTTCCATTGTTCCAATTAAATAATGCAACACTGTGGTGGAATTCAGTGAAGTGGGCGAGCAGGAAGCCTATCCATATAACGATCCAAAATGCAGTTAATATCGCCGTGTAACGCTCGTCTTTATGTGGAAGAGAGGAGGACCAAGGCGCAGCGTGGTGAATGTTCATGATGTTGAATTTTAATGAATTATCCAACTAAACAGAACACTGACAAAATACAAAATAACAAAACGACGTGAACAGACCTGAACTTGAGAACATAAAACATGAACGCACGAACAGGAAGGAACACACGAACGAATGAAACGAAACAGTACCGTGTGGCGAACAAACACAGACACAGCAACAATCACCCACAAACAAACAGTGAGAACAGCCTACCTTAATATGGTTCTCAATCAGAGGAAACGTAAAACACCTGCCCCTGATTGAGAACCATATCAGGCTAATACAATGAACCCAACATAGAAACACATAACATAGAATGCCCACCCAGCTCACGTCCTGACCAACTAAACAATACTGAACAAAGGAAATAAGGTCAGGAACGTGACACGCCGCCTGTAATTAAATGTGTGGTTGATAAATCTGGTAAGAGATTGAAAACATTCCACATTTTGTTACGTTACAGCCTTATTATAAAAAGGGTTTAAATTGTTTTTTCCGCAATCAAGACACACACGATAATTATCACGTTTCAGGTAAGACCCAAATGCAGACTGTGTTGAAATAACAATGTTTATAACAGCAACAGGGGCAGGCAAACGACAGGTCAAGGCAGGCAGGGGTCAATAATCGAGAGTAGTGGGACAGAGGTACAGAAAGGCGGGCTCAGGTCAGACAGAGTGGTCAGGCAGGCGGGCTCAGAGTCAGGACAGGCAAAGGTCAAAACCAGTAGGGTGAGAAAAAGAGACTGTTGAAAAGCAGGAGCTGTGAAAACACTGGTTGACTTGACAAACAAGACAAACTGGAAACAGACAACCAGAGAACACAGGCATAAGTACCCAGGGGATAATTGGGAAGATGGGCGACACCTGGAGGGGGGTGAAGACAAGCACGAAGACAGGTGAAACAGATCAGGGTGTGACAATAATGACAAAGCAAAAACAGGTTTAGACATTTTTGCAAAATTCAGACCGTTTACTCAGTACTTTGTTGAAGACCCTTTGTTAGCGATTACAGCCTCAAGTCTTCTTAGGTATGACGCTACAAGCTTGGCACGCCTGTATTTGGGGAGTTTCTCCCATTCTTGTCTGCAGATCCTCTCAAGCTCTGTCAGGTTGGATGGGGAGCGTCGCTGCACAGCTTTTTCAGGTCTCTCCAGGAATGTTCGATCAGGTTCAAGCCCGGGCTCTGGCTGGTGCCACTCAAGAACATTCAGAGACTTGTCCCGAAGCCACTCCTGTGTTGTCTTGGATGTGTGCTTAGGGTCATTGTCCTGTTGGAATGTGAACCTTCGCCCCAGTCTGAGGTCCTGAGCGCTCTGGAGCAGGTTGTCATCAAGGATCTTTGTCCATTCATTTTCCCCTCTCCCTGACCAGAGAATCTAGTTTCTCATGGTCTGAGAATCCTTTAGGTGCCTTTTGGCAAAGGTCAAGGGGGCTGTCATGTGCCTTTTACTGAGGAGCGGCTTCCGCCACTCTAACATAAACGCCTGATTGGTGAAGTGCTGCAGAGATGGTTGTCCTTCTGGAAGTTTATCCCATCTCCACAGAGGAATTCTATAGCTCTGTCAGAGTGACCATCGGGTTCTTGTTCACCTCCCTGACCAAGGCCCTTCTCCCCCGATTGCTCAGTTTGGCCAGGCAGCCAGCTCTAGGAAGAGTCTTGATGGTTCCAAACTACTTCCATTTAAGAATGATGGAGGCCACTGTGTTCTTGGGTATCTTCAATGCTGCAGAAATGTTTTGGTAACCTTCCCCAGATCTGTGCCTCGACACAATCCTGGCTCGGCGCTCTACGGACATTTCCTTCGACCTCGTGGCTTGGTTTTTGCTCTGACATGCACTGTCAACTGTGGGACCTTATATAGACAGGTGTGTGCTTTTCCAAATCATGTCCAATATATTGAATTTACCACAGGTGGACTCCAATCAAGTTGTAGAAACATCTCGAGGATGATCAATGGAAACAGGATGCACCTGAGCTCAATTTTGAGTCTCATAGCAAAATGATGATTGATGAGGGAGAAAAATACTTCTAGAATAAGGCTGTAACATAACAAAATGTGGCATATTGGAAGGGATCTGAGCTAACATTAAATATATTATTTTCTATGAAGTACCGTTGTCTCACAGTATTGCGTAATTACCATCACACCAATCAAAGTGATCAATTATAGTGCTTTTTCAACACTTTACACATCAAGTCACACAAAAACTGTGTCATTACCGCAACGGCATAACTCACCTATATTGTTCTCTGTTTGAAAAAACACATCTCATTCTGTTGTGATTGTGGAGTTTATCAAATGATAACTGATCATATTAACTAAGTAAACCTTATGGCCTTGCAGTTAAATCCAAAAAAGTACCAAATTATCATCACCATCACTGTCATTACCATCACAAGTAACACCATTTTGTAGAACCATTGCATAAAAAGGGTATACCCCTGCTCAATACTGCTTATCACTTAATATTTCACTGTCTTTGTAGCAATCAATCATATTTTAAACATACATTTCTACCCAGTTATTATTTGTTTGTTTGTTTTTTAACCCATCCACCCTCTTCGGAGGACAAATGTCTTTAAAAAAAAAAAAACATATACATTTATTTTACATACACATTTTACATACATGGTACTTTTATATAAAGCAATCACATAACAATAATACACAATAATACTTTACCAAACATAAACTCTTTAATCCCAACCCTCAGCCACTCTCAGCCCATCCCAACTATCACCATAGACCATCATCGTTTGGTTTCCATGTGCCATATATATTTCAAATGTGCTGTGATGTTTTACATACATTTTCAACCTTTATAATCGTATAGTTTTTATGTAGACTTTTATTTTATTAGGCAAGTCCGTTAAGAACAAATTCTTATTTACAATGACGGCCTAGATATCACACTTGTGTCTTCTTCAGGTGTAAAGCACTTACTTGTTCTCCATATTACTACTTCAAATGTTGACATACATAACATTTTCAACAGGTAATTGTATTGTTCAACAAGTAATTGAATATTTATGCAATAAGGAATTTAAATAATTATTTCTAAATGTTGTATTACCAAATCCTATAGGCAGATAAACCAAATTATCCCAAATCCTATTGTGTTTGTGATTAAGTTTTAAACTAAAATGAAATGTTTTATTATATGATGGTAATGACACCTGCAGAAGGTGTATTGGGGAAAAGGGAGTCAATTACATGGATTATTGAATAAAATGTTCACAGCCAATACCACATTTATGATTCCTGATAAAAAGAGAAAAGTATTTATGTTGATAAAAGTATTTTTCAAGAAACATATTTTTTCCCAAAATAAGACATGCGAAAAGTTCCCGCAGTTGCAAAATCACCCTGGTAAAGCCAGAACCAGAGCTGTACTTAACATGTGTTCCCACTTCTGCCATTGTTAAACCCTATACACCCCAGTAAATTCAGGCGTCTAATCTTCCCTGGCATAACCCACCAGTGAGGGTGTGTAACAACAGCCTAGGCTACTACCATACAGCACAAGATATAACCCCAGGAAAGGCATGGCCTATGGCGTGTATGATTTGTATTAATACAACTGTGGGGTGGTCTATAGTTCTATACATATATACAGTATGTTGCATAATATCTGAGATAAGGTCAGTATTACCCCCTGCAGCTCCCACTGTCTCTGCAGGCAGTCCTTCTGTTTGACCTGGTTCTTTTCGGATCATTATCCAGCCTATGGAGTGGACTATCACCCACAGGGGGCATTACAACACACCAACCGACATGCTGTTTCTCTTTCACCCTCTCTTTCTATTTGTCTCTCAGTCATGAACTGTGCTGTCTCTGTGTCCTCTAGGCTGTGAGCTGTATGCGTTCTGTGGGGCTCTATTTGGGATCTGCTCTATGATCACTCTGATGGTGATAGCAGTGGACCGCTACTTTGTGATTACACGTCCACTGGCCTCCATCGGGGTGCTGTCCAAGAAACGAGCGCTGCTCATCCTCATGGCTGCCTGGGTCTACTCATTGGGATGGAGCCTGCCCCCTTTCTTTGGCTGGAGTAAGTCCACACACACACGCACACGCACACACAGAGAGAGGGAGAGAGAGAGAGCATAATCCTGGGTCATGAGCCAAGCTTAGGATGAGGTTGTAGGATGCCAGGGCTGTATACACTGTATGGAAGAGTCGTGATTGTGTCAGTATATGTGTAAAGGAAGCAGCTAAGCAAGCAGCGTGAACCATTTCCTCACGATTCGGCCCATACCTGGCACGAACTCGGGACCTCTGCCTTGCTAGCACACATGTCCGCCCTCCTGAAGCGTCTTACCAGTCTGCACCACGCGAAAAGCTAGCGATTCGCTGGTGCAAGTGGGGACACTTCCGTTTGAGGAGTAAGTTTCACACATCCCCATGTGCTACATTCTCCCCTCAAACTTACTCAACAGCGACCACAGCGTTGAGCTGAGCGCAACTGTAGATCCAGGTCACGGCACCACTGTAAAGGACGTCACAGTGCTTGCTTAGGAAGTACCACTTCCTACCGATTCGGCCCATACCTGGCGCAAACTCACGACCTCTGCCTTGCTAGAACACGTGACCACCCTCCTGAAGTGTCTTACCAGTGGGCACCACGTGAAAAGCTAGCTGTTCGCTGGCGCAAGTGGGAACATTTCAGGATGAGGAGTACGTTTCACACATCCCCATGTGCTATATATGTGAGGGAAAGACAGCAAGAGAGAGAGAGAGAGAAAGACAACAGCAGAGAGAGAAAGACAGCAGGAGAGAGAGAAAGACAGCAGGAGAGAGAGAAAGACCACAGGAGAGAGAAAGACCACATGAGAGAGAGAAAGACCGCGGGAGAGAGAGAAAGACCGCGGGAGAGAGAGAAAGACCGCAGGAGAGAGAGAAAGGCCGCAGGAGAGTGAGAAAGACCACAGGAGAGAGAGAAAGACAGCAGGAGAGAGAAAGACAGCAGGATAGAGAGAAAGACAGCAGGAGAGAGAGAAAGACAGCAGGAGAGAGAGAAAGACCGCAGAAGAGAGAGAAAGACCGCAGGAGAGAGAGAAAGACCACAGGAGAGAGAGAAAGACCGCAGGATAGAGAGAAAGACCGCAGGAGAGAGAGAAAGACCGCAGGAGAGAGAGAAAGACCGCAGGAGAGAGAGAAAGACCGCAGGAGAGAGAGAAAGACAGCAGGAGAGAGAGAAAGACAGCAGGAGAGAGAGAAAGACAGCAGGAGAGAGAAAGACAGCAGGAGAGAGAGAAAGACAGCAGGAGAGAGAGAAAGACAGCAGGAGAGAGAGAAAGACAGCAGGAGAGAGAGAAAGACAGCAGGAGAGAGAGAAAGACAGCAGGAGAGAGAGAAAGACCGCAGGAGAGAGAGAAAGACAGCAGGAGAGAGTGCTCCCCCTGGCTCTGTGTTCTCTCTTTGAACTCTAGTCTGCAGTAGCTTAGTTTAAGCATGAGGATTTGGGCATTTGATCAGATATGCTGAGCTGCCTGAGATCTTTCAGTGAGAAGAAAGAGAATGAAACTACCAGGCAAACTGGCTGGAATGGGCCCCTCATAAGCCTCATATTGGCCTGGCCTTACAGTATACTGTACTCAGAATGGCTCACACCCCATAACAGTGCAAATCTCTGGCAAATAACAAATTGATCCAGCAGCTCCAAATTGACAACACTATTCTGTCTAGCACACTATGGGTGACATGCTAGAAAGGGCCTTAAGAGCGACACACTAACTCAGGCAATGTGGAGGGGATTTGGGGAGAGAGGTAGCAGATCATGGCCTGCCTACCCCCTGCAGCCGTCTGTGGCTGGGGTCTGCGTGCAGGCATGCCACCCCAGACATTGTTCCGCAGCCCGCGTGTCCTGTCCGACCACACACAGGGCGTCTGTCTCCTTAAGCCCATCTGACGGCCCGATCTCTGCCTCATCTCCACTGATTATCACGTCATTCAGGGGCAATAACATCAAGAACATAAAAGCTAAACAAAACTGCTCCATTATTCACTTTGAGGCTTTGATCGTCCAGAGCGTTTAGATCATCAGAAGTGCTTCCTTGATGCAAGCTTTGATGTTCCTGCGTCTTCCAATTGATGTGAGTATCCTTAACTTTCCCTGGCACTCTGACAGTTTTACCATAGCAGGGCTTCAATAGATGACGCGTGAAGGACAACTTGTAGACGACTTAGAAGTTCTGTTGGAGAAGAAAGGTTTTGACAATATCGTATCCCACTACTTATTTTCTGCCATTTTCCCCCTTTTCCTTTTCCGACTTTCTATGTCCCATCTCTCCTTTCCTCCTTTCTCTACCACTTTCACACTTCTTCCCCATCCCCCTTTCTCCCTTATTCCCCCCCCTTTACCTCCCCCAGGCGCCTATGTTCCAGAGGGCCTGTTGACCTCCTGTTCATGGGACTATGTGACCTTTACCCCGTCAGTGCGTGCCTACACCATGCTGCTCTTCACCTTTGTCTTCTTCATCCCCCTGATCGTCATCATGTACTGCTACTTTTTCATCTTCAGAGCCATACGTACAACGAACAGGTATGCGGATTGGATGCAAGAGAGCTGCTCTAGAGATATCACTGAATGTGTGTCCAATTAAATGAAGTGAAGAAAGTGCGTTGCAAGTTACTGAAATTGGATTCTCTGAAATTTCAAATTTCTCACATTTCGCATTTATTTTTCTGTGTGTGTGTGTCTCATAGGGCTGTATCCAAGATCAACTGCAATGGGAGCACCAGAGACTCAATTAAGAGTTTCCGTCGGCTGAAGAATGAGTGGAAGATGGCTAAGATTGCTCTGATAGTCATCCTCCTCTATGTAATCTCTTGGTCCCCATACTCTGTTGTGGCCCTGACTGCATTTGCAGGGTGAGTGCTTTTGATATGTACTGTGTTTTAACAAAACGGTGCCTGTCTTAATGAAGGCTATTTGGTATCACATGCACTTATATCAATCATATTGAATCTACAGATCTGGCAGCATACAAGCTTAGTGCTTATCAAGAGAGTACAGCAAAATCAATTAACTGGAATGACACTTTCACCAACGGTTTGTCCAAAGAGAGCTAGCCCAAGGCCGTGCCTCCAACAAGCCACACCTCCAGATCCTCTTTTTTTCTTTCCTTTTTATTCTTTATTTAACTAGGCAAGTCAGTTAAGAACAAATTCCTATTTATAATGACGGCCTACCAAAAGGCTTCCTTTGGGGACAGGGGCTGGGATAAAAAATGTAAATGTAGGACAAAACACACATCACGACAAGAGAGACACCACAACACTACATAAAGAGAGACTCAAGACAACAACACAGCATGGCAGCAACACATGACAACACAGCATGGTAGCAACAGAACATGACAACAATACGGTAGCAACACAACATGGCAGCAGCACAACATTATAGCAGCACAAAACATGGTACAAACATTATTGGGCACAGACAACAGCACAAAGGGCAAGAAGGTAGAGACAACAATACATCACGTGAAGCAGCCACAAGTGTCAGTAAGAGTGTCCATGATTGAGTCTTTGAATGACGAGATGGAGAGAAAACTGTCCAGTTTGAGTGTTTTTTGCAGCTCGTTCCTGTCACTAGCGGCAGTCTAATAGGCTGCTGCCTCTACATTTCCTCCACCTAAGGGGTCAGTCGTCCCCGACAACCCCGAAATCCAACACAAAGTCCTGAAACCTGGACGGGGGTCTTCAGCGGCAGCGTTGTGATTTCCGTGGGGTTGCCATCCTGACCTCGAGACAGGAGCCTGCGGCAGCGGCGCCCTGGTGGCTGTGGGGGTGTCCCACACCAGACGATCCTGATGGAGGACCACCACTCGTCCATGAGTTCAAAGCTGGCTGCGATACACCATGTCAGAAAGTTTCTCCGGAACCAGGCATGGGCCTTCCCAGTGACTCATTTGTTTCGGGCTCAGACCATGCTTACGCCGGGGGCTGTATACCCACACATCTTGGGCAGTCTGAAAAGGCTGACCTCGACAGAGAGTGTTGTATACCTTCTTCTGCTTTACCCCTGCTTCTGTTAAGCGATGCTGTGCAAAGTCGTGGGCTGTGTCCAGGCGCTGCTGAAGGTGGTTGAGGTACTCCCAAGCCTGTGGCTCCAGGAACCTCGTGCTCCAGAGGTCTTCCAAAGGACTAATCTACCGGAGTTCGTAGTTTTCAGCCGAACATCATAACTGCTGGGGTGAACTCCTGCACTGCTGAACGATAGGCTCACAAGACCAATGGCAGATGTCGGTCCCAGTCTTTCTGGTCGTTGAAGGTGAGAGCGGCCAGCTGTATCACCAAAGTCCATTGGTGATACAGGTGAAGGTGAAGGTTGAAGGTGAGACCGGCGAGACAACGCACCAGTGTTTGTGTGGAGAAGACCAGCCCAGTGCTGCATCTGGTAGTCATTCTCCTGTGCCTCTTCTAACCAGCGAGCCACCTGGCCCTGTGGTTCTCAGAAGTTGAAGAGCCAGGTGAGTAAGGCATGGTCAGTACAGAGGAGGAACTGGGTCCCGTAGAGGTTGGATCGGAAATTATGGTGCATTGACCACAGCCAACTACTCTCGCCGGGTAACACAGTTGTTGCGCTCGGTATGGTTGAGGCTTTGACTGTAGAAGGCCACCACCCGTTCCCCATCCGGCCAGCGAAAGAATGGCCCCAATGCCCACATTGCTGGCATCTGTGTCCACAATAAATGGGTGCTGGGGTTTGGGGTATGCCAGAACTGGAGCCTTGAAAAGGGCCTGACGCAGTTTAGCGAATACTGCCACGCAGTCATCATGCCAGTCGAACCGCTGATCCTTGTTTGTAAGGCGGTGTAGAGGGCTGGCTACTGTTGCAAAGTCCTTGATGAACCTCTGGTAGTAAGAAGCTAGGCCAACAATGCTTCTTAACTCAGAGAGATCCTTATGGTTCGACCAATGCTGAACTGCCACCACCTTGGCTGGATCAGTTGCAACTCCATCTGCCCCGATAACACTTCTTGGGGTGGAGCTTGAATCATGCGTGCCGAATGGAAAGTAGTACCTCACTCAGATTTTCCAGAGATCCATACGGCATGCACAAGGAGGTCGTTCAGGTAGACCACACACCTGTTGAAGGGGATTTTGGCCAGCACTTGCTATGTAAGACGCTCAAAGGTTGGCGGAGCGTTGCAGAGCCCGAAGGGCATCACGGTGAACTGCCACAGTCCTTGTCCAATTGAGAAGGTGGTCTTCGGCCTGGCTTCAGGGGCAAGCTCCACTGGCCAATAACCACTGCGTAGGTTGAGGGTACTGAACCTGAACCATAAACCTGTGATGTAATCCAGTGCATCCTCTATGTGCGAGAGGGGATAGGAATCCTTCCTGGTCACATGGTTCAGCTAGCTGCCTGTAGTCTGCACAGAAGCACCATGAGCCGTCCTTCTTCAATGACAAGAACTACAGGGGCCGCCCAAGGGCTGTTGGATGGCTTGATGAATACTGTCTCCGCCATCTCCCGGATCTTCTGCTTTGCTATCACTCTCTTCGCCAGTGGCAAGTGATGGGGCCGCAAACAGATAGGTGCTGCGTTGCCAGTATCAATAGAGTGCTGGACCAGACTGGTTCTCTGGCATTCTTTGTCTCATGGTGCAAAGACATCCACCAACTCTGCAAGCAGTGCTACCAACTTATCGCACTGCTCAGACTCCAGCCCTTCCGAACACCTCTTCCCTGGTTCCCGCACAGCTTGTTGGGTAGCTTCCGAAGGTACGTCCATCGTGTAACTGGTCACCTGCTGGGGCACACACACCTCTTTAGCTGCTCCTTCTCATCTGGGGAAGGATCTTTGTGGGGCTATCTGTCACAAATTCCGGCCGAGTCACCTGCGGCTGCCGTTGCCTTTTTCCACTGCTCTGCAGTCCCATAACGGAGTCTTTCATCTGGAGTCTTTCAGCGTTCCAACATCTAGGCATGCTCCCACTTGACTGAGGAAATCCAACCCTAGGATGTGGTCATCTTGAATATCGGCCAACCAGAGCTCTTGCTCCACCGAGACATTGTAGGATCTTAATTTGAGGCAGTTTTCGACAGAATGAAAATAATCCTGCAGCAATAGGAAATGTGAATTATTATGTGGACATAACATTTTTGTAAGGGTTACTACATTTTTCATAGGAAGTTTGTAATTTCCACTTTGAAATTTCTGACTTGATTTTCCATTATGGAAAATGTAGTAACCTCTAAAAAATATGTTGTAAATTATTAAGTGGATTATAACTAATCCTTTCCTATCGCTGCAGGATTGTTTTCATGCTGTAGAAAATTAAGACCCTACATCTGTATACCCACTTATAAAATCACTTTGTATTCTTTCTATACAAATACTACAATGCCGCAGCAACATTTTCAAACCTTGACCATTCAGGTACTGTCACAGTTCCAAACGTGGTGAGTGAAGGAGTCAGGCGCAGAGAGCAGGGTAGTCAGAAAAGACGTAGATTTAATATTCCAAAAATCTCAGAGAGACGGTCATGCCACACAAAACAAGGGCGCGTAAAGTCCCAGTCCAAAAGAAACAGGACTAATCCGAAATGGAACAGACACCACAGGAATGAACAAACACCACCAACAGAAAAACAAGCCCTCACAAAAGTCGGCGGGCCAACTGGGTTTAAATAGCCCACAATAAACCTAAACACAAAACAGGTGCAACAAATCAGACAAAACTAAATGAAACAGAAAAGGGGATCGGTGGCAGCTAGTAGGCCGGAGACGACGACCGCCGAGCGCCGCCCGAACGGGAAGAGGCACCATCTTCGGCGGGATTCGTGACAGGTACTTTATATATTGTATAATTCTGCCTCACAGCTTAACAGCCTTCTCTCCCTGTCTTCTCCATGTCTCCTGTAGGTATGCAGATTTTCTGACCCCATACATGAACTCAGTTCCTGCTGTGATCGCCAAGGCTTCAGCCATTCACAACCCCATCATCTATGCCATCACCCACCCAAAGTACAGGTACCGTATTCTTGCTGCCACAAAAATTAAAGATCAAACCTATTGGTTTCTATTGTTTCTATTATTGCTATATGAGTCAAATCTGCTTACGCAGCCGAACCCCATTTGGGAATTACGTTGAGCAACAAAGTCAAAGAGCTATTCTTTTGTTGTTTTTTATTACACTAACCATTCCATTCCATCCCATGAGAATCTATCAAATCTGAGAGACAGGAAGGGTATAGTCCTTGTTAGCTAGCGATCAGACTAAACTCTCCACTCTACAATCACTCATGAACCTGGATATAACTCAACTGGACATCATTATAATATTCTCACCACACAGGAAGGATTCTAAGAATGAATATATAGGGGACCTAGATTCTTTACCGCTGTGTACTTTTTGTTTTTTAGTAATTTAGGTTCACTGCTCAAGGTAAATTATTGCTTGCATGTTGGATATACACTACCGGTCAAACGTTTTAGAAAACCTACTCATTGAAGGGTTTTTCTTATTTTTTACTATTTTCTCCATTGTAGAATAATAATGAAGACATCGAAACTATGAAATAACACATATGGAATAATATTTTAAAAAGTCTTAAACAAATCAAAATAGATTTTAGATTCTTCAAATAGCCACCCTTTGCTTCGATGACAGCTTTGCACACTCTTGGCATTCTCTCAACCAGCTTCATGAGGTAGTCACCTGGAATGCATTTCAATTAACAGGTGTGCCATCTTGGAAGTTCATTTGTGGAATTTATTTCCTTCTTAATGCATTTGAGCCAATCAGTTGTGTTGTGACAAGGTAGGGGGGGTATACAGAAGATAGCCATATTTGGTAAAATACTAAATCCACATTATGGCAAGAACAGCTCAAATAAGCAAAGAGAAACGACAGTCCATCATTACTTTAAAACATGAAGGTCAGTCAATACGGAACATTTCAAGAGCTTTGAAAGTTTCTTCAAGTGCAGTCGCAAAATCCATCAAGCGCTATGATGAAACTGGCTCTCATGAGGACCGCCGTAGGAATGGAAGACTCAGTTCATTAGAGTTACCAGCCTCAGAAATTGCAGCCCAATAAATGCTTCACAGAGTTCAAGTAACAGACACATCTCAACATCAACTGTTCAGAGGAGACTGTGTGAATCAGGCCTTCATGGTCGAATTGCTGCAAAGAAACCACTACTAAAGGACACCAATAAGAAGAAGAGACTTGCTAGTGGCCAAGAAACACGAGCAATGGACATTAGACCGGTGGAAATTTGTCTTTTGGTCTGGAGTCCAAATTGGAGATTTTTGGTTCCAACCGCCATGTCTTTGTGAGATGCGGTGTGGGTGAATGGATGATCTCCGCATGTGTATTTTCCCACCGTAAAGCATGGAGGAGGAGGTGTTATTGTGTGGGGGTGCTTTGCTGGTGACGCTGTCAGTGATTTATTTAGAATTCAGGCACACTTAACCAGCATGGCTACCACAGCATTCTGCAGTGATATGCCTTCCCATCTGGTTTGATGCTTAGTGGGACTATCATTTGTTTTTCAACAAGACATTGACCCAACACACCTCCAGGCTGTGTAAGGGCTATTTTACTAAGAAGGAGAGTGATGGAGTGCTGCATCAGATGACCTGGCCTACACAATACCCAGACCTCAACCAAATTGAGATGGTTTAGGATGAGTCGGACCGCGGAGTGAAGGAAAAGCAGCCAACAAGTGCTCAGCATATGTAGGAACTCCTTAAAGACTGTTGGAAAAGCATTCCAGGAGAAGCTGGTTGAGAGAATGCCAAGAGTGTGCAAAGCTGTCATCAAGGCAAAGGGTGGCTATTTGAAGGATCTCAAATATAAAATATATTTTGATTTGTTTAACACTTTTTTGGTTACTACATGATTCCATATGTGTTATTTCATGGTTTTGATGTCTTCTCTACTTTTCTACAATGTAGAAAATAGCAAAAAAAATAAGAAAAACCCTTGAATGAGTAGGTGTTCTAAGGCTTTTGACCGGTAGTGTACATACAATATTTTTATTTAACTTTGATTTACGAGGCAAGTCAATTAAGAACAAATTCTTACATAGAATGACTGCCTACCAAGAGGCGAAAGGCCTCCTGCAGGGAATGGGGGATTACAAATAAAAATGTAGGACAAAACACACATCACGACAAGAGCAACACCACAACACTACATAAAGAGAGTCCTAAGACAACAACAGAGCATGGCAGCAACACATGACAACACAGCATGTTAGCAACACAACATGACAACAATACGGAAGCAACACAACATGGCAGCAGCACAACATGTTAGCAGCACAAACATGGTACAAACATTGTTAGGCACAGACAACAGCACAAAGGGCAACAATAGATCACGAGATGCAGCCAAGTGTGAGTAAAAGCGTCCACGATTGAGTCTTTGAATGACGAGATGGAGAGAAAACTGTCCAGTTTTTTTTATTTTTTATATTTTATTTTTGAATTTTCCAATTAACAACATTCAAGACAAACGTGAAAAGATATTAGACAACAATAGGACAAAGTGACAGTGACAGATGAGCGTAACAAAGAAAGAAAAAATAAAACAAATTATAATTATATATACAAACATACAATAAAAAAAATATATAATGAGACATTGGATCATATGGTCACCTGCTGTAGGCTACATATTATACATTACGTGTGAAACATTATATAAGGATAATATAGAGATTCATTCAATGTGATGTGGGGGGAGATTCTCCATATAGTCAATAAAAGGTTGCCAAATTCTGTAAAATGTATTTAACTTATTCCTCAAGCGGTAAGTAATTTTCTCCAGTGGGATACAACTATTAACTTCTGATAGCCACATTGCAACTGGCAGGGGGGAATCCAATTTCCATTTCAAGGCGATACATTTCTTGGCAATCGCTAGCAATATTTCTGTTAGCTTTATAGTATGGCTTTGCCTAAGATTGGTGTTAGTAAAGTTGCCCAGTAGACAGACCTCCGGGTCTAAAGGGAATGCAACCCCATGAATTGAGGATATGGTATCGCATACCCCCTGCCAGAAACCGTGTAGTTTTGAACACTGCCAAGTGGAATTGTCACGTTCCTGACCTGTTTTCTAGGCCACTGCTCGAACTCACGCTGCTTGGTTCTGGTTCGGTGGGTGGTTCTGTAACGGCTTTCCTCTTCCTCTTCATCCGAAGAGGAGGAGCATGGATTGAACCAAGACGCAACGTTGTGATAAGACATGATATTTATAAACAAAACAGAAAACACGACGAACACTTGAATAATTACAAAACAATAAAACGATGTAGACAGACCTGGACGACGAACTTACATGAAACACGAAGAACGCATGAACAGGAAAAATGACTACATAAAACGAACGAACAAACAAAACCGAAAACAGTCCCGTGTGGCGTAACATACACAGACACTGACACAGGAGACAACCACCCACCTCAAACAAAGTGAAAACACCTACCTTAATATGATTCTCAATCAGAGGAGATGAAAACCACCTGCCTCTAATTGAGAACCATATCAGGTACCCATAAACCAACATAGAAACACAAAACATAGACTGCCCACCCAAACTCACGTCCTGACCAACTAACACATACAAAAACTAACAGAAAACAGGTCAGGAACGTGACAGGAATGGAGGAATGTTCCTTCATCTGAGCCACATCTAAAACATAGGGAGGAGATATCAGGGTTGAACTTGTGCAGTCTAGATGGGGTGATATAGAGCTGATGGAGGAAATTAAACTGGATCAGTCTGTATCTGGAGTTCAATGTGGATGTAACACCATCCCTGCATAGGTCACTCCATAGACCCTCATCAAGATCAATACCCAGATCTTTTTCCCATCTAAGTCGGGGTTTATCTAGCCCAGGCAGTGTTAGTCCTGACATAAGAGCATCGTAAACACGGGAAATGGTCTTGAACAGTGGTTGGTCTGCGTGGCAGAGTTGTTCAATAGGTGACATCTTAGGTAGGTTCCATTGTCCCTTGAGAGACACCCTAATAAGGTTTCGTAGTTGTAGGTAGCTAAAGAAGTCCCTGTTAGGCAAGTGGTATTTCTGTTTCAGCTGATCAAAAGACATAAGAACTCCCTCCTCGTAACAATGTTCCAGAAGAGTGATCCCCGTATCAGACCATGGTCTAAAGTTACTATTCTGGAAAAACATAGGAATCAATCTATTGTTCCATAAAGGGGTTTTAGGGGAAAGGAATCCCCCTCGTCCGAACAGCTCATGCAGTTTGCACCATGCCAGGACAGAATGTATGATTAAAGGGTTGTCTGTGATGGTTTTTATAGATTTTCTGTCCCATTTGTAAAACAATTCTGCCCCAGTGTCATCATTTACCTCAAGCTTTTCAATGTTCAACCATGAGGGAGAGGGACCCTTGTCAAACCTCTGAGCCAGAAACCTAGACTGTGCTGCCCAGTAGTACATTCTAAAATTGGGGAGGTTTAAGCCCCCTTGACTGTAATCCAGGGTCAGTTTATCCAGGCCAACCCTAGGGGTTTTGCCGTGCCAGATAAACCGTCTGGTCATCTTGTCGAGAGAGGAAAAGAATGCTGCGGGAACAGGGATAGGGAGAGATTGAAACAGATATAGAAATCTGGGCAGGACATTCATTTTAATTACATTGATTCTACCCAGTAGAGTGAGAGGTAAGTCCATCCATTTACAAAGGTCACCCTCCACCTTTTGCAACAAACTGGCCAGATTGAGTTTATAGAGGTTGTTCAGGTTACCATCCACCATTATGCCCAAATATGTGAAGCCCATAGGCGACCATCTAAAAGGAAACTTGTGCTTGATGGTATGATGGTCAAAGACAGACAACGGTAAGATTTCGCTTTTATCTAAATTGACCTTATATCCAGAGAAAGAACTATAACACTGTAGTAGGATCTGCAAGTGAGAGAGGGAGTGTTCTGGGTTTGTTAGAAATAAGATAAGGTCGTCCGCAAAGAGTGATAATTTATGGGTATGGGGGCCCACCTCAAAGCCATGTATGTCAGGGCACGTTCTAATAGCCTCAGCCAACGGTTCGATGGCGAGGGCAAAGAGGTGGGGGCTAATTGGGCAACCTTGTCTGTTCCCCCTATAGAGAGGGAAAGAGGAGGAAGTAATCCCATTGGTAGCAATCCTAGCTTTAGGAGATTTGTAGAGTGATTTTATCAAATTTACAAACACGGTACCTAAACCAAACTTTTCCAAGACGCGAAAGAGGTATGGCCATTCAACCCTATCAAAGGCCTTTTCAGCGTCGAGGGAGACTGCGACACTAGGTATTTTGTTTTTGTTAGCAAGGTGAATTATATCAAAGAACCTTCTGAGATTATTGGAGGACAATCTATTAATTATGAAGCCAGTCTGATCTGGGTTGACCAACAGGGGAAGACATGACTCCAGTCTCTTAGATAGCATCTTGGTGACCAGTTTACAATCTGTGTTAAGGAGAGAGATTGGTCTATATGAGGCGCACTTTAGTGGATTTTTCCCTTTCTTGTGGATTACAGTAATCACTGCTTGAGAGAAAGACTCTGGAAAGCAGTTGTCTTCCCTGGCTTTTTTAAGTACCTCCATAAGGTAGGGGACCAACAACTCCCTAAATTCTTTATAGAACTCTGGAGGGAAGCCATCCTCCCCAGGAGATTTATTAGAAGGTAAGGATTTAATGGCCTCCAACAATTCAGGAACTGAGAAGTGTTCACTCAGGCGCTCGCTGTCTTCCCCTGACAGGCATGGGAGGTTGAGAGAGGAGAGAAAGGAGTCGATCTCTGATAGATCATCGCTTGATTGGGAAGTGTAGAGGTCTTCATAGTATTTCTTAAAAGTATTATTAATTTCAGTAGGGTCGAAAGATATCTCATTAGTAAGAGTTTCTATAGCATTAATTGTCCTCTTACTTTCCTCTGCTTTCAGTTGCCATGCCAATACTTTGTGAGCTTTCTCTCCAAGCTCGTAATAACGCTGTTTTGATTTAGTGATGGCCCTCTCAGCTTGATATGTGTTCAGAATATTATATTTCAGTTTTTTATTTACCAAAAGCCTGTATAGATCTTTAGTCGGGCCTCTTTGGTAGGTTTTCTCTAGCGCTGAGATTTCAGATTCAAGGGCACTCAGTTCCGCACCGTGTTTTCTCTTCAGCCCTTTAGTATAGGAAATGATCTGTCCCCTCAGATAGGCCTTCAATGTGTCCCAAAGAATGAAACTGTCAGGAGCGGAGGGTTTGTTTGTCAAAGTGAAAATATTGATCTGCTCTTTGATGAATGCACAAAATTCAGGTTGCTTTAGGAGTGTAGAATTTAGTCTCCATCTATATGCTCCATTTACCTTGGTAGGAATGGAGATTGATAATACCAGGGGAGAATGGTCACTAAGTAATCTGGGGAGATACTCGACATCTAACACTCTATGAAACAGTTGTGTCGACAGTAAAAAGTTATCTATGCGTGTGTGTGTCTTGTGTGGGTGTGAATAAAAAGAGTAGTCCCTATCCTGTGGGTGCAACTGTCTCCAGATGTCTAGTAAATTGAGATCTTTCATGAATGACATGGTGAGCTTGCTGGCTTTGGTAAGAAGTGAGGGTTTATCAGAGGACCTATCAAGAACTGTATCTAAACAAAAATTAAAATCTCCTCCAACCAGTAACCATCCTGGTGGTGCTTGAGCAACCTGAAGGAAGACATTCTGAATAAACATATGGTCATCGAAGTTAGGAGCATAGATATTCAATAGGGTCCAAGACTCTGAAAACATATGCCCCTGCACCAAAACAAACCTGCCAGAGGGATCAGAGATGGTGTTGTTGACGCAGAAGGGGATGTGTCTACTTATCAAAATTGCAGTTCCTCTTGCTTTGGAGTTAAAAGAGGACGCAAAAACTTGTCCTACCCATTCCCTCTTCAATTTCTTGTGTTCACTGGCTGTAAGATGTGTTTCTTGTAAAAACACAATGTCAGCCTTTAATTTCTTATGGTATGTATAGACTCTCTTCCTTTTAATCGGGATGTTAAGACCTTTTACGTTGAATGTGACATATTTTAGTGGATTAAGCATAGTTGGGTTTCAAATATGTAACTGAATGGAAATCTATCATATGTAGATAGTTAGGAAATGTTTCAACTTTGGTTTGAACACAGAAGTGACCTATGTGTCTCTTTAGGAAGGAAACAATAAACATAGAAAAAAGGGGAAAAAAATAAAGAATCCCACCCACCCCGATTGTTAGACTAAAACCACAATCCCAACAATCAAACATGAATACACTTGTAGAGATACGTTGCTGCTCGCTTTCCATCTTGCTCTTACTAGCTAAACCTTGGCGTAAACTAAAACCTGCGAGCTCTCTAAATTGAAAACAAACGTTGTGAATAGACATTTATGGCTGAATATTTACTGCCCACGGTAAGGGCTGCTTGAGTCTCTTTTCGAAAGATTAACATAAATGAGGGGGAAAGCAGTGGGCCTAAACCCACTTATTTTCTTCGCCCAGTGATATGGACTAAACCAAAATATACTTTACTGTAAATGTAATAGAACTCACCCCGAAAAGATACGGTTAGTTGAAAATGTACAAATCAATTATAGCGACCGGAGGATATCAGCGGTTCAGTCCGGATAAGAGAAAACAAACAAACTGCATCTTATCCCCCAAAGAGACCGTCCTGGCTCAGACGTTGCTCAGTTCTTTGAGAAAAGTGTACACTTCTCCCGGTGTGTTGAAGAGATGGCTTCGGCCTTTGTACTGAACTTTCATCCGCGCAGGGTGGATGAGGTAGCCGGTGATGTTCTTCTCCTTCAGTGCTTTGGCGGCAGGTCTGAACTGCTTGCGACGTCTTGCGAGATCCGCGCTCATATCCGGGAAAAGGCTGACCCTCTTGCCATCAATGGTGATGTCCCCTTTGGCTCTTGCGAGTTGCAGTACCTTCTCTCTGTCTTGGAAACGGAGGAACCTGATCAGGACGGCCCGTGGGGGCTCATCTGGCCGGGGTTTCGGCGCTGATGTTCTGTGGGCGCGTTCGATTTCCAGTGGCTTGGTGAAGTTGATTATGCCTAGGACATCCGGGATCCATTGAGTGAAGAAACAGACCGGGTCACGGCCCTCGCTGTCCTCTTTCAATCCCACCACACGGATATTACTACGTCTGCTCTGGTTCTCCATCTGATCTACCTTGTTTTTGAGGTAGGCATTGTCCTTTTGCAGTTGTATCAAGACCTGGTCATGTCGAGCGATGGTGTCTTCAACTGTGCTAATGCGCAACTCTGCCTCAGTCGTTCTCAAAAGGAGATCATTCATGGAGGATTTCAGGTCGTCAATGGAAGAATGGAGTTCAGCCGTTTTCTTATCGATTTTCATAGAAAGACCTTTGTTACCATCCTGAATTTCCCGGAGGAGAGTAGCCAGCATGTCGGCAGGCTCGCAAGAGGCCGAGAGCAACAGTCTGGAACTGTCGTTTGAGTTATGAGGGCTAATGCTAATCTTGCTAGCTGTAGCGTTATCGTTATCTTGGTTATCAACGACGTTTGGGTCGTCCTTCTTGCCTCTCGGTCGGAGGTCCATGGCTCTTTGGGAAGGTAAGTACTTGACAATTTATCAGCCGATGTTAGAATATTGTTTCAACGTTGTTATTTAGGTAATAATAGAATAACTTTGAAGAGCTCGGTTTGTCAACGTCTGCTCAGCTCGGCGGCATCACGTGCTCTCGAAAACTGTCCAGTTTGAGTGTTTTTTTGCAGCTCATTCCAGTCGCTAGATGCAGCGAACTGAAAAGAGAATCGACCCAGGGACGTGTGTGCTTTGGGGACATTTAACAGAATGTGACTGGCAGAACAGGTGTTGTATATGGAGGATGAGGGTTGTAGTAGGTATCTCAAATAGGGGGGCGTGAGGCCAAAGAAGGTTTTATAAATAAGCATCAACCAGTGTGTGGGTGGGTAGGTGTGATTACTATAGAGGAAACCAAGTCTAGATGCAACCTTAGCCTGCAGCTTGGATACTTGTGAGGTTACTACCTCAAGCTCTGAACCCTCAGAGGTAGTAATCACACCGGTGGTGGGCATTTTTCTTACCAAATCACGTGACCTTTGTTTTGGAGGTGTTCAGAACAAGGTTAAGGGCAGAGAACATTTGTTGGACACTAAGAAAGCTTTGTTGAGCTCTTCCTACTGTCTGAGCTATGTTGTTGATGTAAATTGAGAAGAGTGTGGGGCCTAGGATCTAGCCTTGGGGTACTCCCTTGGTGACAGGCAGTGCCTGAGCCAGTCCGTTGATTATTGACACTTTTTCTCCAACACTTTTGATAAACAAGGCAAGATAGAAATTGGTTCTATAACCGTTACGATCAGCTTGATCTCCCCCTTTAAATAAAGGATGCACCGTGGCTGCCTTCCAAGCACTAGGAGCCTCCCTAGAGAGGAGAGACCGGTTAAAAAGGTGAGAGATGGGCTCGGCAATGGTAGGGGCTGCAACCTTAAAGAAGAAAAGTTCTAAACCATCTGACCCAGATGTTTTTTGGGGTCAAGTTTATGGAGCTCTTTTAGCACCTCAGACTCAGTGACTATTTGCAGGGAGAAGCTGTGTAGCGGGGCAGGGGAAAAAGAGGGAGGAGCATCAGGGCTAGTAGCATTAGAAGGAATGGGAGAAGAGGAAGTGTTGGACAGGCAAGGAGGCATGACTGAGTCAAATAGGAATCCTGACTTGAAGTGACGATTAAAGAGCTCAGCCATACGCTCCTTGTCAGTAACAACCACATCATCAACATTAAGGGACATGGGCAGCTGTGAAGAGGAGGGTTTATTCTCCAGGTCTTTCACTGTTTTCCAGAACATCTTGGGGTTAGATCCACAGAGAGAGAACTGCTCCTTAAAGTACAGTAACTAACTTTGGACTTCCGGATAGCCTGAGTGCACTTATTTCCTATTTGCCTGAACTTATTTCCCATTTGCCAGTCAGCCTAAGTATTTGTGTGCCGAGCCTTTCGCCAAATGGTGTTCTTGAGGTGGAGTAACTCTGCCAGATCATGGTTGAACAAAGAACTGAACCTGTTTTTAATTCTAATTTTCTTTATGGGGGCATGCTAGTTAACAATACCACTGAAAATATAAAAAAATAAGGTCCAAGCATCTTCGACAAAGGGAATCAAGCTGATTCTTAGGAGGTGCGCACACCACCCACCGCTTCCGAGTATATTACTTGCTAATGTTCAGTCTTTGGATAACAAAGTTGATGAGCTCAGAGCAATAACATCTGCTAATCACGCGTATGTGACCAATACAATTTGATTTGATTTGAACACCCAGCAACAGTCAACAAAGAGCTATTTGAAAGATGAATGCTTAAAACCAGCAAATCAAATTGTTTGGGGACAGACTTGGTGGAGACAACCGAGCACTGACGGTGATCCTTGGTAAAGATTGCCACTCCACCACATTTGGAAGATCTGTCTTGCAGAAAAAGGTTATAACCAGAAATGTTAAAATCAGTGTTTTAGAACACTTATTCTTAACCATGTCTCAGTAATGACCAACACATCTGGATTGGAGCTGTGAACCCAGACTTTCAACTGATCCATTTCAGGTAATAAGCTTCTAGTGTTAACTTGAAGAATACCCAAGGTTTTCCGAGGGCAGAAATCCGTGAAGCCGAAATCTGAGAACAAGTCAGAATTGGGGCTAGCAACAGTAGACAGGCCAGGGCATACATACACATTTCCAGATATCATCAGTAGCAATACAATTTGGGCATGGCAGAGAGGGGGAGCTTTGCTGTGTTGATTTTTTATGACATTTGACTGTACATCAGATGGCAACAAGATTATATTGTACAGCCGGTGAGAGGGGGTTAGAATGGAAGGCCAAGAGTCGTACTGTAGTACTGAATGTCCAGAGGTTTTCAGTGTTAGTCATAATTTCCTCTGACATGATACATCAGGCCCCTGGCTAGTCACTGACCCTACGTACACTCACTAGACTATATATACAAACCATATACACACTCACACACACTACATTGACCCTCCCACACAAAACCCACACACATACACTACATACGCCCACACACACATAACACACACACTCAGATCGACACAAGACAAACACACATGTATACATATTACACACACATTTTTACACTCATCATTTGCTGCTGCTGCTGCTCTGTCCTTTATTTTACTCTTATTAATACCTATCCTGATCATGTGCATAAGCTCTAAGATGCATATGGTTGTTTTGAATTAATCATCACCTTAGAAAGCACTGTCCATTTCGTTGTTAGGCTTTGAAACAACATGTTTTACACTCAGTTTCAACCTGCTGTTGAAGTTCCTTCTTCAAATTGATTAGCCTTCAGCGAGGTGAGTTTTAAAAGTACTGTAGGCCTACTGTTTTGTTGATGAGTGTTTGATGTGATTTTCGACTGCATTTGCATTGACGTCAGAGTGGTTAGAATGACAATAGAAAACTGAGTTCCAGCCCATTAGGACCTGATGGTAGTTAGCAAGTTGGGTACTACAAAAGCATGTCCATAGTGCATAAAAGGATATTACAGTGACTCACCGGTCACGTGGAATTTTACTGTGGTGATGACTCATGACTGCAGGTGTGGCAGTAATATGGTCACCGCCACAGCCCTAATCCTGATGCCTAGTCACTTTACCTTCATGTACATACTGTGTCTACCTAAAATACCTCATACCTTTGCACATTGGCATGTAAGTTTCTCACTTATGGGTGGCACAAATTGTGATATTTGCAGATGCAATACTGCAGTAGTTTAAAAAGTGTACCGTTTTTGCGGCCATTACTGTAGTATTTACTACAGTGTTTTTTGTGTGGATAATACAGTAGTATTTACTGTAGTATTCTAGAGCAGTGTTTCCAAACCCCAGTCGTCGAGTACCCCCAACAGCACATTTTTTTATTGCAACCATGGACAAGGACACCTGATTCAACTTGTCAATTAATCATCAAGCCCTCAATGAGCTTAATGAGGTGTGTTTGTCAAGGGCTACAACAAAAATCTGTACTGTTGGGGGTACTTGCAGACCAGGGTTGGGAAACACTGTTCTACCGTATACTGACATTCTATAATAAAAGTACTACACATGATCGAGGGATACTAAGTACTGTACTATTCGATAGTAAACTGTAGTATTTTTTCATGTGGGTACATCTCCTTATTTTCTCCACTCCATTCTGTCTTCAGGATGGCCATAGCCAAGTACATCCCGTGTCTGGGTGTGTTGCTGTGTGTACGTAGACGTGACCTGCGCTCCACCGAGAGCAGCTTCATGTCCACCAGACGCTCCACTGTCACCAGCCAGACCTCCGACATCAGCGATCGCTTACGCCGCACCAGCACCGTCAAGTCCCGCCTCTCCTCCGCCTCCGACAGCGAATCGGTACGGATAAATATGTCCTGATACATGTATGTGTCTGTTTGTCTGTCTGTCCAGGCGTCTGTCTGACGGTTATGTAATGGTCCTTCTCCCAGGGCTGGACAGATACGGAGGCTGACCTCTCCAGTATGGGCTCCAGGCCGGCTAGCCGCCAGGTGTCCTGCGATATCGGCAAGGACACAACCGAGCTCCCAGCCCTCAAGCCTTACAGCTCCTCCAGCTTCAGCTCCAAGATGAAGAGCCACGACTCTGGCATTTTTGAGAAGGTAACTAACACATCAGGGCAAGGTTAAGTCAAGCGGCAAGCCTACTCTCTGTTCCCTTCCACATGTTTGACAATGTTCTGAATGCGTGGAGGATATTTCGGGCTCTAAAGGCAGAACAGTGTGAATGGTTGTCTAACACAGTAGAGGTCAGTAAGAGTCAACATCAAGTTTTTTTTTAAATTCTCACCTCACTTGCACTTATGTGTTATAACCCTGAAGTATAGAAATAAATCACACAGAGATGTAGCTTCGGCTTCAAGTCACTTGTAATGAGTGACCTGGGAAGCCCCATCCGCCCCTATATGAATTCCTAGGTATAACCAATCAAACTCAGATATCAGACAATAGAGCACACAGATCAGATTATCAACATTCAGATAAATTAATAGCATATTACTTACTGGTACACATTATGATTCTGTATTATTATTTTGTTATTATTAAGACACTTTTAATTCTATCACATGCTCTACTCCCAACATCAATACACGTTAATCTCACCAATGGTACCTAATATTCAGTGCCTCTACCTGAGAAACACCTAATCAAACAGTAACACACTTGAAAAAAGCTGCACCAATCTGTCTTTACTGTAATGCAATAAAACTTGTAGAGGAATTAGGCAAGAACTAAGTCCAAATTTACATCAGAAAGGATTTTTATGTTTAATCCGCCACAAATCTAAATTCTAAGCTGTTGGCCTTTATAAAATATTGAATTTGGGCTTTACTACTATAGCCCATAGAAAAGTGTTGAATAACACATTCATAAATGGCAAAAAGAAATCATGAGTAATAAGGTTTTGAAGTGTATGTTGGGTTACCTTAAGTTTGTAGCCCAAATGTTTTGGATGCTACAGACAAAAGTTGGCACATCAGTGTGATCGACTTCAGACGAGTCCTGTAGGGCTTGTGGGGATCGTAGAACAAAACGGCGAACACCACCATGTTTGTGAGAGTCTCCCCTTTCAATAGAGTGGTCATATTATTAGGCCAAACCTCTCAGATGCTACAGACGTTTTCGTGCGAATACAGATTTTCTGTATGTCTTCTAGTCTGACAAACAACACTGTAGCTCTGCCATTTTCCACAGCAGATGCGGAAGGGCGACATAGGAGGATGTGGTGGATTGAGAAGCAGCCCATGCAAAAAAACAGCTATCTAACTTAAACTGATGGATTTTGATGGGATTTTTTATAATGTTTCTTAGATTGACACACCGGTCCGTCAATAGACTTTAGGGCGTTAATTAAACCATATTTTGGCTTGGAATGCATCCCTGGATTTGTGTGAGCCAATCGCATGGCTCCTAAACTAATCTGGCACCTCATTACAGACAGGATGTTACAATGGATCAACTGAAAATCCCTCCAGGGAAGAAGCTCTAGGAGGGCTTTGCAGTACCATAGACATCTAATTGAATTATGAAATGTTTGAAGGGTGTGTTCATCTTATGGTGTCTTTCAGTGTTATCATTTAAAATGTGATGGCATCTGCTAAGGCAGGGTTTTACTAACTGTGGAATAGTGTACCTCTATGGGTCATAGTCTTCGTAGAGGCAATCTGTATCGGAGGATTAGAATCCATTTCTTAAATTCATGAGCATATAGTAGACATTTCTGTAAAGCGGGTATATAGATATATGATGGGTGTTATCAGGGTTCATGACTAAGAAAAGTTGTATTTAAAATGCCTCTTAAATGTCTTTACAACATATTGTTATAAAATGATGATAGAGATTGATAGAGATTCGATCTGACTGTTAATTAACTGTCCCCCTTTGGTGCATTTGCCCTTGTTCACTCACTCTGAAAAGTCAAATCAATTTTAGCTGTCTTTCATCTGGGTTGGAGCCGCAGTATTACAGTATTCAGTGGTTTGACCCCCCCAAGGCACTTAGGGCTAGATTCTATCAGATCCTGTCAGGGTTTACCAAAATTGGACCCAGAAGCAGACCAGGACAAGGTGAGTATGAAGATGGTGAGTATTTATTAATAAATGAGAACGTGGAGGTAGATAGTTCCAGGTGGTGGAGCGGGCAGCGGAGGTGTGTTGATGGGATTGGATAGGCAGATCCAAGGGATAAACAAAAACTGGCGACGAGCAGACAGGGATGGGATATGGGTTCCGGGTGAATGGCTGTAGACAGAACAAACGGAGGTAAGTTAAAGGCAAGCAAGACGTACAAAACAACAAAACAAACTCTATCAACTGGAGGCTGGTTCGTGGGCACAACATACTGTTCATGGCTAACGATCCGGCAGGGAATGGATGTCAGGTCCGGGCTTAAGAGGAGAGATGATGATCAGGACCAGGTGTGCAGATAGCTGATGGGATACAGGTGCGGGTAATCAGAACTCTCCCAACTGGCTACATTGCCCGGCAACCAGACAGGGTGCGTTCCAGGACGCCGGAAAAAAACACTCCAGGACAGAACACAGGCAAAAAACAGACTCAGGAAACGGGATTCGTGACAGATCCGCGCTAACCGCCATCCACATATCAGTTGATGTGTTGGAGGTGGAGCCGTGTCAGAGCCGTCACAAGCGGCTCCTTGCGTTACCTTAGTAACTGCATCCAATGGACACTGCCATTGGATGCAGTGTCCATGACAAGGTAACGAAGCCACAGCCGACTTTATACACTCAAACCCTCCAATGCGTGATGTTCTATTGTCTACACTTTGATTAGACTTATAGGCTATAAACCCCCCCCCCCCCCATCCAAATTCACACGACAACATGCATTAGTCTGTCATTATTTCTATCATCGATAGAGCCTACACTTTCTGTCTCCGATTTGAACTTCTAATGCGGTAGGGATAAAAAGGAAGGGAGTAGTTGGTGACACACCAGAGCAACCGCTCATCGATTTGTCAGTGCCATACCGCAGTTACACCTAAAATACCGCCAAAACATCCGCTAAGTGGACGTCGGCCAATGCTGGTTTTGTCACGGCATTCATCGGAAGAAGAAGAGGAATCGTCAGACCAAAATGCAGCGGGGTACGTGTTCATCTTTAATAGCTTAACTGAATGAACACTGAATACAAAATAACAAAAAGAATAGCCGAAACAGTTCTGCAAGGTGCAACCAACACTAAACAGAAAATAACCACCCACAACTAACAGTGGGAAAACAGGATACCTAAGTATGGTTCTCAATCAGAGACAACGATTGACAGCTGCCTCTGATTGGGAACCATACCAGGCCAAACACATAGAAATACAAAACATAGAACAAAACATAGAATGCCCACCCCAACTCACGCCCTGACCAAACCAAAATAGAGACATAAACAAGAAACTAAGGTCAGGGCGTGACAGGTTTATGCTCGATCTGAACTATGCATGGGAGCACCAGCTGTTCCGGACTACTGTGTGATCACAGTCTCCGAAGCCATTTTCTGCAGTCAAATTACCTAGTGGCCTCATGGGTGAAACATTGTTAATATTTTTCATAATTTCATAATTAATAAACATTCTCTTAAAAAAACTGCTGAAAATCCGGTGTTTCAATGTCAAACGTTTTTGTTATATTTCAGTCTTCTGAGATGTATATAAATTGTATTATTGGGACGCAAACTCAAAATGTAATACATTTCAACTCTATATCTGGTACAGGTGTCTTATTTTTTTTAAACCCATAACCATGTGTCTGAGGTGTTATCGTTTGTTTCAAAATAGATTTGTTTAAGACTACCAAGAAATACTCTGTGTGACCCTGATTTAGCCCATTGCAGTAAAAAGTTAAACAGGTTAACATTCACAAGGCCACAGAGCCAGACGGATTACCAGGACATGTACTCGCTGACCAGTGTCTTCACTGACATTTTCAACCTCTCCCTGACCGTCTGTAATGCCTACATGTTTCAAGCAGACCACCATAGTCCCTGTGCCCAAAAACACCAAGGTAAACTGTCTAAAAGACTATCACCCCATAGCACTCGCATCTGTAGCCATGAAATGCTTTGAAAGGCTCGTGATGGCTCACATCAACGCCATCATCCCAGACACTCTGGACCCACTCCAATTCGCATACCTCCCCAACAGATCCACAGACGACACAATCTCTATTGCACTCCTCACTGCCCTTTCCCACCTGTACAAACACCTATGTGAGAATGCTGTTCATTGACTACAGCTCAGCGTTCAACACCATTGTGCCCTCCAAGCTCATCACTAAAATATGGACCCTGGGATTAAACACCTCCCTCTGCAATGGATCCTGGACTTCCTGACGGGCCGCCTCCAGGTGGTGAGGGTAGGCAACAACACATTTACCACGGTGACCCTCAACACGGGGGCCCCTCAGGGGTGCGTGCTTAGTCCCCTCCTGTACTCCCTGTTTACCCACAACTGTGTGGCCGCACATGACTCCAATACAATCATTGTTTACACACGACACAACAGTGGTAGGACTGATCACCGACGACGATGAGACTGCCAACAGGGAGGAGGTCAGAGACCTGGCAGTGTGGTGCCAGGACAACAACCTCTTCCACATCATCAGCAAGGCAAAGGAGCTGATCGTGGACGTCAGGAAACGGAGGGCCGAGCACGCCCCCATCCACATCGCCGGGGCTGTTGTGGAACAGGTCCAGAGCTTCAAGTTCCTCTTTGTCCACATCACTAAGGAGCTATCATGGTCTACACACATCAACACAGTCGTGAAGAGGTCACGACAATGCCCCTTCCGCCTTAAGAGGCTAAAAAGATTCAGCATGGGCCCTCAGATCCTACTGTATGTGCTGTGTGCACAGCCAAACGATGGAAATTATGGATTCGACTTCCACTTTACTTCCCTACTGCAGCGTGCTGGTGGCAAACTTGCCAGATTAAATTATTTGAAAGAGTCCGTTTATAAAGTATAAAAGTCATGTAAACAAGTGTATAAGTGTCATTTTATATTTATTTAATTCAAGCTCCCTATCGTTAGCTAGACAGACCTACTAGTAGGCTAGTTCTGTTATGATAAAAACGTTAGTTGTGTTGTGGTAGAGTTCTTTAAGGCCCAGGCCATCCAGCAAGCCAATAACTGTAACAATAACTATAATGATAAACTATAGGCTACATAACTATATAACATTGGTGAGCATCCACACTAGAGGAATGTTTATCCTTTTAGAGTCCTGCACCTGTCAATCAACTGATCAATGCATCCTACTTGCCTCTGCCTATAAGGTGGTACCACAGATATTCATGAGGTCTCTAACACGTTGTGTGTGTGAGCGTTGCAAAATAAATGTACACATACATGTTGTTCAATCATTTCATCCAAACTGCTCGTGTGCGTTTGCGTAGCCAGGCACTAAAATAGAACTTGGTTCTATTTTTGATGCATGACGTGCTGCAAGTCCCACCTCTGCCATTTCCTCATTGGTTTTTAGGAGCATATACCCATGTGGGTGATTGAAATATATACTGAGGTCCACACTCCAGTCCAGTTGGTAGTGGGAATGTACCTAACAGTTGGTTGCCAACCGCCATATAAAGTCCACAGAAGAAGAAGAGATTACTAGAAACTAACTAGGTTTCCCCTTTATCTGTAGATTAATTGTCGGAGTAGAGAACACATGATTTTGTGTTGACTCAATGGGTAAAAATTCTACAAAGATTCAGAAAAAAAGGACCGTGTGCATTTCAGGTAAAATAACAACCCCATGTTTATATCCCCAGGACAAATTGGCTAGCAACAGCAAGCTAGCTAGTTAAATGTTCATGAATGTTGAATGTGTTTCGACCTGTCCCCAAATTAATATAGTTGGTTCAGAGTTCGTTTTGATATTTCAACCTGCATGTCCTAATTGCGACTTGTGTGGATGCTCAACGCGGACGCATGCGCGGCCCCCGTCTAGTCAGCATGTAACACACAGATACTGGTTCAGAGTGACCATTCAGTGCTTTCAGTGTTCATTGTCATAGTGACAACTGCAAATAATACTTCAATGCAGTAGGATGCATGTACATCTAGGCTTAATGAAAAATAATATAGTAACTCTTATATAAATGTAACAATTCAAAAGCAAAAAAATGCCATTTAGCCTGCATCTTGCACAGCATGGCATTGCCTCATTGCTTAAGTGGTTTGTAAGTGATTTCCATTTTTCTAAAGCTGGTCAATTCCTTTGGGACATATTTTTCACTGTGCTCATCTCTGTATGTCCTGTGCAACTATTTGCAATGCATCGGTACAACATTATCACAACAAATGCACTTTCTCTCCTCAACTTTCCCCAACATGCATTTTCTATGCTGCTGTAGGTCTGTTTTACATTCAGCAATTGACAAGAGCAAGCCTGCTTCTTTCCCCGAATAGGCTATTAGGTCTAGTATAAAACATTTTTTTTAAATAAATGTCCCATAGCTTTTGTAGCCTATCACTATATCCACAAAAGTATGTGGACACCCCTTCAAATTAGTGGACTCTGCTATTTCGGCCACACCCGTTGCTGACAAGTGTATAAAATCGAGCACACAGCCATGCTAGAGCTTCTCCGGTCAAGTGGAAGTGGAAACGTCTAGGAGCAACAGCGACTCAGCCGCGAGGTGGTAGGCCACACAAGCTCACAGAACGGGACTGCCGAACGCTGAAGCTAAAAATTGTCTGTCTTTGGTTGCAGCACTCATTACCAAGTTTCAAACTGCCTCTGGAAGCAAAGTCAGCACAATAACGGGAGCTTCATGAAATGGGTTTCCATGGCCGAGCAGGCGCACACAAGCGTAAGATCACCATGCGCAATGTCAAGCGTCGACTAGAGGGGTGTAAAACTTGTCTCTATTGGACTCTAGATCAGTGGAAACGTGTTCTCTGGAGTGATGAATCACACTGGCAGTCTGGCGGACGAATCTGGGTTTGGCGGATGCCAGGAGAACGCTACCTGCCCAAATGCATAGTGCCAACTGTAAAGTTTTGGTAGAGGAATAAGGGTCTGGGGCTGTTTTTGATGGTTTGGGCTAGGCTTTTATTCTGAGGTCTTGTCTGACAAGTTGTGAATATAGCAAGTGAAACGGTAAACCGTTGCAATCACATTGACGGACATGTTATGATACCCACCTTACTCCTTCTGGTAGGTCTCCTTCTGGTAGCATCTGTTCATGACCAGGAGATCAGTCTGGCACCCAACTCTGCACTTTGTCTAACAGAAAAACAGGGTCAACAATTGTCATCCTCCCTCAATTATAAGATAGCTCGAGAAATAATGTAATCTTGTTTGGAAGCTAATTTAATGCTTTACAGATGTAGACTGACTGGCTCCATTGGATTAGATTGAGGCCGGTGAAGCCGTTACACTATGCAACCAACTGTGACATATTTTGCTATGGCCCTGGGTTGGTTTGAGTTTGTTGCTGCTAGTTAGTCAACTGTTGTAGTCAGAAAAGAGTTAGCTAGTGGCTGCATCCAATATTTATTTCTGCCCTTCACATGGGTTGCACCTCGGTGGTTAATGTGACTGTTTTGTCTAAATTACACTAACTTAGTGACATGGAAATACGATGATATTGCTAAAGTAGGCAAATTAGTAGGAAACAACTTTGCCATTACTGTTACTAGCAAAGTTAGTCAAAAATAGCTAGCAAAAGGGCCTCCCGGGTGGCGCAGTGGTCTAGGGCACTGCATCGCAGTGCTAACTGCGCCACCAGAGTCTCTGGGTTCGCGCCCAGGCTCTGTCGCAGCCGGCCGCGACCGGGAGGTCCGTGGGGCGACGCACAATTGGGCTAGCGTCGTCCGGGTTAGGGTGGGTTTGGCCGGTAGGGATATCCTTGTCTCATCGCGCTCCAGCGACTCCTGTGGCGGGCCGGGCGCAGTGCGTGTTAACCAAGGGGGCCAGGTGCACGGTGTTTCCTCTGACACATTGGTGCGGCTGGCTTCCGGGTTGGAGGCGCGCTGTGTTAAAGAAGCAGTGCGGCTTGGTTGGGTTGTGCTTCGGAGGACGCATGGCTTTCGACCTTCGTCTCTCCCGAGCCCGTACGGGAGTTGTAGCGATGAGACAATATAGTAATTACTAGCGATTGGATACCACGAAAATTGGGGAGAAAAGGGGATAAAATAAAAAAAATAAAAAAATAAAATAAAATAGCTAGCAATACTAATGTTAGCTAGCTAAAATACAGTGGTCCCCTCAATCTTAGTTAGCTGGCTAAAGTTATAGTGCATCTAAAGTCAATCTGGCCACATCACAATCATGACAGAAAAGTATTATTTTGAAATGTTATCATGTTTCCAAGCAAAATCTGAGTTGTATTGAGGTAGGCTAACATTAGCCAGCTAGCTCGCGAACTTCAGCTATGCTAGCGATGATAGTGATAATCAAAATCCTGCATTTCATGGTCATTCGGTATAGGGCTTTTCAGTCTAAAACGGCCATGATCCTTTGAACACGTTGGGAGCGATGAATCAACAGAGCCCAATTCAATGAAGGGAAGTGAAGTGGCGATTTGCACGTGGAGCTTGGCAAAAGGCGGCATGATTTGTTGACATAATTGTAATCCAAACCCCCAACCTTCATTTACTCGTTCCAAACTCTGTTTTAGGCGAGAATGACTATGACCAAAATGATCCTATTTACAGTACACTTTGTAGTCAATATTTACACTAGAATAAATGTTTCTGACTCATATTGATGCCACATAGGCCATTTTCAAAGGGATTAGTTGTTTTTTAGGGACATTCGCTCTTTCAGGTTGAATTAGAAAATCCTCTTTGCCTCTTAATTTAATGGTTGAGTTAAACCTGAGTGTTTTAGATGGACTAAAAGCTTTGGGCCTTAGTAACAAATGATCTGTGGTGTGACTTGATAGATGTTTGGAGATGCGCAATACCGTGTCACACGGACTGATTGTTGTGGTCACCATCCGCCCATTCAAGATCAAATATTTGATGAAGGCTAAATTGTGTTAGAAACTCTTTACTTACATGTGACTGGTATTTAATTGAGTGTAACATTGAAGTGACTCACCGAATAATTACAATATGTTACTCATTATGATAGCAGGAACCAACCTCAAAGTCCTGAATTGTGTATCTTATAGAGCTCTGAATGACATTTCATTGACAGGTATAGGCCACAGGGCCTGCAGCTTGCCTCTAGCTGTAAGTACTCATAATAAGTCAAAAGTGTCAGTCAATTGCGCTTGTTTTGTATCAATCAGTGTGGCCATTACCTACCTCCAATAGACAAAAAAACAGCACTAATGCCCTACTAAACATTGTCTGAGTCTGCAATATAACATTACATGTATTCCCCTGTTTTTTACCCTCTTTAGCCCAGCTAGGTAATGGGCTCCCATAGTGTCTTCCTTAGCCAAAGACGATTCATCCTTTGTATTTCTGCCCTAGCCTCAGTGTGATTAGGGTTGACGGATGCTAATGCATTCCTGTGAGGTCTGGCCATGAGCCATGAGCAGACAGCAGGCATGTGGATGGCACGGCCTTATTAAATCACTGCAGTTTAATCTCAAATGTCACAGCAGATTAACCAGCCTTATCAATGAGATACATAATTAACTGTTCTGTGACATGCCTCGTGGCAGGCTAGGCCTTACAGGGGGAGAAATATTACCACTTGCTCTTTGATTTGTAGTCAGGGCCGATAATGTCAGAGCAGGAACGGCAGTGGCAGATTATAATGACGTGAGGCAGACTTCCACTCTGAGCTGCAGAGACAACAATACTTTCTCACACTCATTCGCATTATATATATATATATTTGTGTCCCTCCATTTCTTATGATATATTACAGTACTTCCTCCAATTTTATGATATGTTACGAATGGTCCGGTGGTGGAAAAGCAGTCTTACCGTATCATACGTCTTAGTAGTCATACAGTATAATATGTCTTGTTGCCGTTAGCATTTGTGGCTAATGTTAGCTAGGTTAGGGGTAAGGGTTAGCTAACATGCTAAGGAGTTGCAAATAGTTATGGTTAGCTAAAGTTGTTAATTAGCTAAGATACTTAAGTTGTCCCTGACACGATTCGAACATGCAACCTTAGGATTGCTAGAAGTTTGCGTTATGTGCCCACCCATTCTCCCCAACCAACCTCCCTACTGTTGTTCCTGTATTAAGTAACCTTCTGTCTTAAAGGGATACTTCGGGATTTCGGGAATGAAGCCTTTTAACTACTTCCCCAGAGTCAGATGAACTCGTGGATACCATTATTATGATTCTGCTTTACCAGAAGCATACCACCCTGCATCCCACTGCTGGCTTGCTTATGAAGCTAAGCAGGGTTGGTCCTGGATGGGAGACCAGATGCTGCTGGAAGTGGTGTTGGAGGGCTAGTAGGAGGCACCTTTTCCTCAGTTCAAAAAAAATAATATAATAATAATAATATCCCAATTCGCCAGGGCAGTGATTGGGAATATTTCCCTGTGTAGGGTGCTGTTTTTCAGATGGGATGTTAAAACGGGTGTCCTGACTTTCTGTGGTCACTAAAAATCCCATGGTACTTATTGTAAGAGTAGGGGTGTTAACCCTGGTGTCCTGGCTAAATTCCCAATCTGACCCTCATACCATCATGGTCACCTAATCATCCCCAGCTTACAATTGGCTCATTCATCCCTGTAACTATTCCCCAGGTCGTTGCTGTAAATGAGAATGTGTTCTCAGTCAACTTACCTGGTAAAATAGGGGTTACATTTTATTAAAAAAGGAAGTTGCTAACTAGTGTTACGCAATTGCTAAATACTGTTAGCACAATGACTGGCTTCCAGTTAGCATTGGCTCATCAAACTACCTCTAACTTCCTTCATACTGGATGCAGAGACATGGAAATAGTATCTATGTGTTCATTTGACTCTGGGGAAGTAGATAAAGGGCTTCATTGCCAAAGTATCCCTTTAAAGTAACCAAAGCATTGTTACATATACAGATTGTAGGTGGAAGAGAGTCAAGATGAAAGTAAGGCGGGTGAAAGTAACACTTTTCTCAGATAACATAGAAGCTAGAATGACATAGTGAAGTCAACCCATTCCTAATGTGGAGGACGAGGTCCCTGCAACAACAAAAAACAGCCCAGTCTACCCATGTATTGCCAAATTATCAACAAAAAGTGGTTTTGAGCGAGTTTTTAAAAAGTTTAAAAAACGGACCTGGAAGGGTTTTTTGGTTGTAGAGTTGTTGACAAAACTGACATTTTCTTATGTCATTTTCTTAATTAAACGACAGCATAGGTTTCAAGTATTATAATAGCTAGTCTTGAGTGTTAGCCTGGGAGAAGTTACAGGAGATACGGGTGGGACGAAAGTAACACAATGTTAACAGATGACCTGGAATAAAATAACATTTGAGCACAGGCCAATGTCTCCTCTAGTTCATATTGCTTTTGTAAAGTTAGCAAAATATCAACAAGGGACTGAATGTTTGAAAATGATATATGGCATCATTAGAATAATGCCTTAATCAATTGACTTGATCGATCAGCTTCTCACATAAGCTTTTATGGGCAGGTTAGTGGTTAAAAATATATATCATTATGATTCTGGGAGTCAAACCATAGAAATTTGATAAGCATGATGAGTTTGCCGTTTGTTAAAAGTATAAAAACGTTTATTCTATCAAGACATGAGTAACGATTGTGATTAATTTTTGTCCAATTAATATTGGAAGGCGATGTTGACGCATGGTTTATTTTAAATGAACATTTCTAACCTACAGTATGAATTATTCAAATCGACACAAACATGACATTATGACTAATAGTACATTTGTTTAAAGTAATGAGCATTACAAACCATAAACATGGAGATAAGACAGATATTGTGCACTTCTTGCCAGCTGTTACTTCCGTCCCAAGCCAATTTATGCTTGATCCGAAAATGTGGTCTGACGCTCCTTATAGAAGGTGTGACGGAATTGAGGAGCCTCTGGAGGCATGCAGAGGCCAAATTAAACTCGGTACCGTATCCCTGTGCGCCTCACAAATGTTGTAACAATGCAGAGGGCTCCGTATTGCTCTTCATTGACATGATTGGTTGACGGTAGGTGGGGGTGGGTGGTACTGTATAAACACGAACTCACTTCCTTGACAACAGTTCTACTCGACAGCTCTGCGCTGCGCCGCGAAACGCAATAAGTCTGAATGCCCTGACTTCTGTAGAGGCTATAGCACCGTAAATGCTGCATGGCCAAAACAAATGTCGGATTGACCATGCAGCGCCTTTAACTCCCGACCCGCCGTCAGGCACAAAAGTAATGTTCCGGTCGTTCTGTTCTCTGTGTATTTCATTTCAACTAATTTACCCTAGAAAGGAAATTACAGTTGCTAATAGTAGAGGACATACTGTATATAAATTGTTTGTCATAAAATATGGTGTCTCTAGCTCTATCTTTGGTACCTTTTCTCCCATACCCAAAAAACATGACCTGGCTGGAGACAAAGGAAAAGGGATCTTTGAGATTTGCTTCGAAGGATACAAGACCATCTTTTATGGAAAATAATATTAAACCAGGAATCCATGTTGCATAGATAATTGGGTGCAAAAATCTATCATTTGGCATTTTATGTTCATTGTTTCTCATCTCACCTTTTGTTTGACTTCGACAGGCTGGTGATTCGTCAGAAGCCATCGTAACGAGAGGAATGATTGGCCAGATTCCCAGCATCATCATCACCTCCGAGACCAGCCCTTTCTTACCTGTCCTTAGGGCCAGTTCCCGTGGTTCCCGTACAAGGCCATCCAATGGCAGTATAGATGTGGGGTCTGTTACTAAGGAGCCACAGGAGAATGTCCAGCAGAGGTCAACACTTCCCTCTAACTCCTCTAACAGTGATGCCTCTACACCACTCATCTGATCACAACCACAGTACATGATAAATTATAATAAATGCCAGGGTCTGTACTCAACATGAAACTTTTCTACAAGTCAAGTTAACCCCCATGTGAATACTCTTGCTGTACGTTCTTTACTGAAAAGGTTTTGTTTTGTTGCTTTGTTAATGTGGTACAACCAGGGCCGGCTCCAAGCATAAGTGACGTAAGCGGTCGCTTTGGGGCTCCGGCCGCCATGGGGCCCCCGAACATACTGTTCTCTACACCACATTGCAAAATGTCAGGGAATAGTACCATAAAACTAAATCAATGTATCTCCGCCATCAACAGGGAGGCCACAGTGGGAGGAGGGGGGGGGGCCTGGGTAAAAGACAAAGTACAGAAATGGGATTGGTTGTGTTGTCTGCTAAGCTTTCACCTGTTCCTTTTGAGTGAGCTACAATCGTAAGGAAGTCTGTAAAATCAGACAGCAGCCCAACTGTTTCAAACCCGTTTCAAACATTTCCCCTAGCCCAGGTCCCCTTATCTAAGATCTGCTAAAGGCTGAAACCGATTAAGTAGAACTATTGTGTGAAGTAATGCAGACATAACTAAAAAAGGCTGAGCTGGAAATGGCTATCTGAGGGATCTATCTTAGCTGGGAGACGCTGGAAATGTCTGGCTGTCTAGGGCAGGGGTTCTCAAACCTCTCATCGGTGACCCCCAGCTGGTCAATGTATTTTAACTATTCCACAGCTTGCACACCTGATTCAAATAGTCAATTAATCATCAAGCCCTTGACTATGTGAATCTGGTGAGTTACAGTAGTTCAGGGCTACAACAAAATTGTGAAGAGTCTGGTGTTCCCCGAGGAGAGGTTTGAGAACCGCTGGTCCAGGGTATTGATTGAAGTCCTTAATGTGGGTCCAGGCTGTAGTCAGCCAAGATTCTTTCTCGAGGCCCATGGCCTGTGTGACAGAATCTGGGCTGAATACAGCCTGGACTCACATTAAGGACTTCAATCAATACCCTGGCCTTAAATGTCTTGAGCATTAGAATGTGTAGGACGCTGCACAATAAATCCACAACTCAAGGCTGAATTCGATAGAACCTGCAATTTGATTGTGCAAGACAAATTCCTTCTTGATGGTAATACAGTATTCTATTGCTGTATTTACGCAGTATAGCTCTTTTCCCCATAGACAAATAAAATCACTGAATGGTTTTAACTATTGTAGATGCGTCCAGTTTACAGAATAAGAAGTGGTTGGTCCATGGGCAGTAGCATAGTTGGTAAACAAAGACACTGCAATAACATTATCTATGGCGGATTTGAATTCCAGCCTCAGTTTCTCATCCGTTCCTCTGACTTCAATCACCAGACTAGTGTTAACTGATACTACTGTGTTTTGATGGAACCAAATAGACTGACAGACTACAGGACACAATGGTTGAGAGTGATTGATAGCACTTGTAATGAGAACACAAGAAGTGGTATTCATATGTACAGGTAAACAGTCCATGTGCATCTGTTGAGTGTCTGGTCTCCTATTTATTATGGTCTCCTGCTTTTTAGATTCTGCTTGTAATTACGCAGTGTAAAATTGATTTTGCTTTGTAAGAAGCTGCATTTATTACCAGTAAGTATTGAATTTCAAAATGTTCAATATTTTAAAAAGATTTCCACACTAAGATAATCATACGTATTTATATTTCTCTACCGCGGGGGTCTTTCTGATTGTTATTCATGGGAGAATCGGTATCAGACAATTCATTATGGAGCTAAGTGCTGTAATGGAACAGTTGAAATAACGGATAATGATAACTTAACTCCTTGTGCAAGCAAACTTCAAGATGATCTGCAGAAGCACTTTAAGGTCTAGATATTAATTTTGTGATTCATTTAAAAGCTTTTAAAGTGACTGTAAGGTGAATTGTACAGTTTTATGAGCAGTGTTGTAGAGTATGAATCCAATATTCCCTGTGCTTGTATGGGTGGGCAAAAGGGATATTATTGTTGATTATACCTCAGCTGTTAAATAGCTTACACTAAAATGGGTCTGTAGTGAGTTTCAATACAGAGCACAACTATAATGCATGTGACTATAATGATATTATAGAATATGAAAGATTTCATCATAGTCTATAATAGCTCAGAAACATAAAACATAAAATATTGAGCGAAGTGCAAGAGGTGTTTGTTTTATTTTACAATTTGGAATGGTCGAATGCGAACAGAAAATGACCCCCCCCCCAGTGTTTGCAATTTATCTGCAATTTACAGGATGTTTCCCACTGAGCCTTGTCCCCAGGAAGTGGGAAAAACACTTCCTGTTGATTGATACATCAGAGTAAATATACCCTTGATTGCCCATAAAATTACTCCTTGGCAATTGCATTGGCGCTCAATCATGAAATCCTGTTTGTCAGATCTTGCATGCTTGGTTATGTTTTACTGGCAACTCAGTGGGCAGTGGCATCCATATACTGTTTTGGGAAAGGGAAACTGTCCTACATGGTGACCCACCATTCTGAGGTGTGAAATGTATTATTTTACTTACTACTTCCTACATGCTAGCTAATGTGATTAAGCCGCACAGTGAGGTGTAAATAGTGGTCCCAGTGGCCAGGTTTCCATCTAATTGGCAACAGATTTTCATGCAAATATAAAAAAAATCTACATAAAGAAAATATGATTTTTTTTTCATCAGTGGTGTGTTTCCAGCAAACGGACTTGTTGCTGATTTTAAAAAAAAATCAGCGTGTGATGAGGAAGTGCACAAAAAATTACTTTTTCGCTTAAGTTTTCATTTACCGAATCAAAATCTAAAGTTCAATGTGTTTCCATCGCATTTTAAACTCTTTAAAAAATAAAAATGTTTACATGATGAGATGAATATGGATACTTTTTATTTGTCAAACGGCAGTCAAGCATCGATCATCATATCACCCGAATAAAAGCCTCTTATTTATTGGAAAGGCGTGTGAAGTTAATCAGAATTTATTTAATCTGTAGCCTAATAAAACTGCATGGTTGCCAGAGTCGAAGTGGGAGGACCATACACCATATCGCATGACTCCAAGTTTACTCCGATATGATGGTTATTATATCAATATTTGCGTGTAAAGGCGTTTTCTCCGCCATTTCTAGCATAATTAGTTTTACCGACACAAAACGATCCCACCATGTCGAACAAACAAATTATCTGTCAACATTTATACAATTTTACCAAAACTTCCTAATTACATCACAAGCTCACAACTGTAGTGATTTAAAAAAAATATATGATATGACTTTACTCGCATAAAAACTGGATGGAAACGTGGTTAGTGATTCACATTGTCTCATGGCCAGAAAAGTAGGCAGAGAGACTTGAGAGTTTCATTCCAGATGGAAAGGGATTGAAAGGTTGATTCAAAAGCATTCCTAATGGTGAAAACGTATTTTCACCCCTTGCTCTCAGTATCTCAGAGGTGAAAGTTTCTAAAAATGGATTCAATTGCAGTATGTTTTCCAAATAAATGTTATTCAGTCTTATCAAATGGCAAGTTGTAATCTATTTTGTTGTTCTGTAGTATAATGGTGTTGAGCTTAAATCCCGTTAAATTCTACATTTGTTTGTGTGTTTGTATTATTGACAAGCATCTATCTTACAGGAAAAGGACGATATGTTTAGAAATATGAAAAAAGATTTATTGTAGATTTGTTACCTTGACTATAGTATGTCTAATCAGTGTTGTTCTAATTTATTTTTCTAAATAAATACATTTTACTTAATGTATCCTCCACCTTGTGGTGCATCAGTATTTCTGAAGTATTGTACAAATACAAAAGGTAAATAAAAGATCATAAAAGATTCAATGTGAGAAGTTTTTACAGCTTAGGTCCACATAGATCTCATAATTACTATGATTTCAAATGTAAAATTGCAATTACACCACTCTGCACAGTATGTGGTTGTTGCAACTTCCTCACCATTAGAGGTTTCTCCAGTCTCTTTTTTCCCGTTCCCCGCTCCCTGTCAGCAGTCATTACCTCATTGACTTCTCTCCCTGGAGATCCGGTGTGGAACTCTGTTATCAAGAGGCTGCTGTGTGAAGACATGCACACACACACACATGCACTCATGCACTGGCAAGCACACACAAACACAGAGGTCTTCCCTTAAAACCTCTGATCTCCTGAGCCGGGTGAGGGACACTTGCGGGTGGCTGGGCCTTGTGAAACAGCAGATTTATGACCCCAAGTAGTGAATTTAGGGATAAAGAATTATGGATGGCTTTGTTATCCTCTTTGTTCTCATTAAATACCCTCTGAGCCCAAAGTATGTGGCAATTGGCTACTAGCAGAACGGACCTAATCTTCTTTGGTAGGAGGTTGAACTGCAAAACACCTATAGGATCAATACTCAAATCATCAGTTGATGAAAATAGTCTCCACAAAATATATCTCATAGTTACAGATTTGGCTTGAAATGGCGTGTTGTGGCTTTTGTTGTTAGTGTGTGTGCGTGTGTGTTTGCGTGTATATGCGTGTGACTGCAAGTGCGTGAGGGAATAGGACAGGGTGAGAGGGAGCGAAAGAAGGATAGAGGGTGAGAGGGAGACAGGGAAAGAGAGTTAGGCAGGTTCTTTTTAAAGCATTCCCTCCGTAGATAAGTGACAGGACATCTCGGGCGACAAACGCAGTGGGCCTGTACACCCTTAAGTGCGTGAACTGATAAATGTGTGCGTTTTTCAATGTGTATGATAAAATGAGTTTCCATTGCACTTGACATTGGCATCCTAAACCTTTTCATGTTGCTAATTGAACATTGACCAAAGAAGGAATGTGTTGATGTCGGATAGGTCTTCTGACACATAATGGAAGGTATTTGAAGATGGTGGTTGAAGATATCCCTCTAGTGGTGTGGGGGCTGTGCTTTGGTAAAGTGGGTGGGGTTATATCCTGCCTGTTTGGCCCTGTCCGGGTGTATCGTCAGACAGGGCAACAGTGTCTCAGCCTCCAGTATTTATGTTGCAATAGTTTATGTGTCGGGGGGCATAGGGTCAGTCTGTTATATCTGGAGTATTTCTCTTGTCTTATCCGGTGTCCTGTGTGAATTTAAGTATGCTCCCTCTAATTCTCTCTCTCTTTCTCTCGGAGGACCTGAGCCCTAGGACCATGCCTCAGGACTACCTGGCCTGATGACTCCTTGCTGTCCCCAGTCCACCTGGTCATGCTGCTGCTCCAGTTTCAACTGTTTTGCCTGCGGCTATGGAACCCTGACCTGTTCACTGGACATGCTACCTTGTCCCGGACCTGCTGTTTTAGACTCTCTCTCTACCGCACCTGCTTTCTCTAACTCTGAATGATCGGCCATGAAAAGCCAACTGACATTTACTCTTGAGGTGCTGACCTTTTGCACCCTCTACAACCACTGTCATTATTATTATCTGACCCTGCTGGTCATCTATGAACGTTTGAACATCTTGACCATGTTCTGTTATAATCTCCACCCGGCACAGCCAGAAGAGGACTCGCCACCCCTCAGAGCCTGGTTCCTCTCTAGGTTTCTTATTAGGTTCTGACCTTTCTAGGGTGTTTTTCCTAGCCACCGTGCTTCTACATCTGCATTGGTTGCTGTTTGGGGTTTTAGACTGGATTTCTGTACACCACTTTGTGACATCGGCTGATGTAAAAAGGGCCTTATAAATACTTTTGATTAAATGTGATTGACTGATATTTCACCAACAGCAGTTTTCACCAACATCATTCAAAAATCTATAAAATAAAGCATAGCTTGATCCAACTGTGAAGAGACATGCAGTCATGAGACATTTTTTACTTTATTTAACTAGGCAAGTCAGTTAAGAACAAATTCTTATTTACAATGACAGCCTAGGAACAGTGGGTTAACTGCCTTGTTCAGGGGCAGAACGACAGACTTTTACCTGGTCAGCTCGGGGATACAATCTAGTAACTTTTCGATTACTGGCCCAACACTCTAACCACTAGGCTACCTGCCGCCTCCCATGTCATGCAGTCATGACTTCTCATCAATATTGCGCTAAGACTATCTGGATACATAGATACACTAATTTCATCAGATCTGCCTTGGCAAGACTATAACATTCTAATTCTACTGAATACGCAAAATTATTTATTTCAACACGTCTGCACATGTACATTGGGGCTTTGGCATTGCTTGCTTGCTGCTTGCTTGCTAGTCATGTTCCTGATAATGGATCCACACTATCAGTCACGCATTACAGAACATGGGATGGGAAAATGAGAGCGATTGCCTAAGGGCTGAACCTGCCAATCAACTGTCCATTTATATTTAAGACACAAGGACACCGAGGGTACTCATATTTTGGAACTCAGTTGGGGTCTCAACCAATGTTCCCTCCTAAGCTGTGCGTCTGCGGGGGGGGGGGGGGGGGTGCAGTAGCCTAGAGACTGCCCGAGGCAGAGTGCAGAAGAAATATCAGCCAACAGAGAGAAGCACGAGACTGAACTTCACTCAACTTTCTAGAGTTTTCCCTGTTAGTTAACACTATCAACGTTTCCCTTTACTGTGGCAATTGTGATACAATCAACACAATATTAGCCACCTTCAATGCAACATACCGAAAACAAAACAAACTAAGAGATTGTGTTGTAGGCAGAACACATCAGTGTAGGATTCTATTGCACACAACTCAGCCCATACTATACACAAACCGGTGTGACATAACCAATCAGAACTGGAGTAGGTCTATATGCAAATAGACTATTGCCATATATGGATCTGTGCCATTTACTTGGAACTGGACTGTGTTTACAGCTGTGGTGGTGAGTAGATGGGCTTGTTTTGAGTTCAAAGCAAAAGCTGCATGTAGCCACATGTGCACATTTTTTTCATATCCTTTGCTAGTTAGTGAGTTATTATCCCAGTTATAGATCATTTGTGGTCAGCAATAGGGGAGTGATTGCTTCTTACAAGAGCACAAAACTTGTACATTTCTAGACATCTTTGAAAAGCAGGTCAGTTAAAGAGCTCTTTTTGTCTTAAAGGGGCGGTGTTTTATTTTGAGACAGGCTTGAATAAGATAATTAGCCAATAGGCAGAGGGTAGTATGATTTGTCTGATTCTCTGTAATAATGATATGGGAATAATAATGGATTTTGTGTTGTAGTGTTTTTTTGCATCAAACAACAAAACAACATTTTCAGTCACCTCATTGTCTGAAGGACAAGTGGATAAACAGTTCATGTCAAGCTCTGCATGTTTTTTTCAAAAGTCTCATGGAATTTAGGCCTACATTGAACACTACACATTGACTGCTACTGTAGGCTGAATGATAGAACAGCTATTTCCATGTTAAAATGTTATGGGATGCATTTTCTCCATTGTTTTTGATGGTAGGCCACTCTGGTAAGCCTACATTATGATCAAATAGCCACAGTAAGCTACTTGGCCACTCTTAAAACTGTAACTTAAAGTGCATACAGCCTCAGTGTTCACAGTAAGCGCACGCTGGAAATTGCACAGAATTTTCACAACTTTCAAGTTTGCGCTCAGCAGGCCTGAAATTTGCAAAGTGACGAAAAAAATGACAGCGAACATTGGTCTCATCTTATTGTTGAGCGTTAGAATAGTAAAATACACAAGGTGCAATTTCGCAACTTGGTTGCAGCAGTTTTCCTCACAGACAGTCACTCAATTAGCCAATGTCAGTTAAACATTTTTAGATTGGCAAATTAGTCTAGTTAGTCTAGCTAGCTATCCCCCCATTGATTTTGGCAGTCACTGTCACGACTTCCGCCGAAGTCGGTTCCTCTCCTTGTTCGGGCGGCGTTCGGCGGTCGACGTCACCGGTCTTCTAGCCATCGCCGATCCACCTTTAATTTTCCATTTGTTTTGTCTTGTTTTCCCACACACCTGGTTTACATTCCCTCATTACTTGTCGTGTATAATACCCTCTGTTCCCCCCATGTCTGTGTATGGAATTGTTTGTTGTTAAGTGTATGTGCACTTCTGACTGGTTCGCGATGGGTTCTTTGTACCCATATTTTGTTGTTCTGGATGCCGTTGGTTTTGCATATTAAACTGCTCCGGTTATTACCCAGTTCTGCTCTCCTGCGTCTGACTTCCCTGCAGCCAGTCACGCACCCCTTACAGTCACTCTCACTACGATATCATATTATCCTATCAAAAATCATGGCAAAATGTGTACAATTGAGGAAAATTATCTTTAAAACTGCAAATTAAATTGTTCTTTAAAGCAAACATATTTGTTGATATTTTGTTAATAAAATAATTGTTTTGCTCCCGGATCCCTTAGTATGATTTAAATTATAGTTTTTAATCCCGGTGCTGAGTTAATGTATAACGGCTAATTGTACAGCTAATAGGCTATGTGTTTGTAGATCGACTAAGGTGAATTTGAATGAAGCTACAGCAACTAATATCCGGACCTCACTAAAACTCAAACCCTGGCTACGGCCCTGCACACGAGATGTACTGAACACTTCATTTGACAAATAACATATGTATATCGACTGCAATGGGATGTTCTTTTGAAAAGTCATTATTTCCACATTCAAAATGGTATGCTCAGTAATAAGTGGTTATGCCCATAGGCCTAGAAGAACAAGAAAATGACAGCTACTCCAGGATAGCTCCAACTCGCACTATTACACATGAAGAATGATCAACAAGAACATTACAGCGTCCAAAGGTGTTGAAGTCCATGCCTCGACTGACAAACTGCACATCCTCGGTACACTACTTTTCCTGTGTGTCAAGTAACACAATGGTTTTGCAATTTCAGCTGAAATCTCTGTGCGCTATCTTTGATTACAGGAAATAAGCTCATCTTAGACAGAATCCCATCTAGCACAGTTGGTAGAGCATGGCACTTGCCATGCCAGGGTTGTGGGTTCAATTCCCATGGGGGACCAGTATGAAAATGTATGCATTCATTCTGGATAAGAGCATCTGCCAAATGATGTAATGTAAATAGAGGCTCTTATTCACTTAACAGACAGATTGTTCTTTCCTGTCTGTGAGGCCTCTTGTTATTCCATACACTTTTTCAGCATTCTTAGGTGTTTTGAAAAGTTAGACAGTATCCTCCAGACAAACAAAATGATATATGTATCTGTGATACACCGAAGTCCCCTCTGGTCTGTTATTTAATGCAGTTATTATTTACAGTTTAATGATAGCAATGGACTCAGGACAATTGATAACTATGTGTGATATGGATCTTTCTGCAGTGCAAATTGCCTATGTTGTTGTTGGTTATCTAGCCCCACTCTCATCCAAGGGCATTTATCATATTGTGACACATTATCACACATATTTTCTATTTTTTTTGTAGATTCAGGGTCCATTTGTGAATTTTACAGTGTTCCAGAGCTATTCATGCAAACCCAGAACAAGGTCAATATAAAAGGTTGGACAGAGGCTGAGACATCAAGTAGCATGCCTCATTTGATGGGGATATGTTTGCATTGGAGTACCTTTACTATGGTTATATGTATAGCATACCACTGCATTTACTGTACTAGAGCTGGGACAATAAAGTGAACATTTTTGACACCGAACAAACCAGCCACTTATCGTAGACATTTTGCTGGTATCATTCATTACGATAAATAACCTATAGGGCCCTACTAGAGAAATATGAAGTTTGAAATTAAATAACTTTGTTAATATGGGTGATTGTTAATGGGACAACTGATAGCTAGTAGTTTTAAGGGTAATATAAAAAATAACTATGGTGCACACCGTTATAAATTTATCGTTCAATTTATCGTTGTCGTGATAATTCAGTCAATTTATTGTGATATGGATCTTGGTCCATATCGCCCAGCTCTAGTATTTACACCCTCACTCTCTCTGAAGCAGGAAAAATACATTTATAATGATTTTCCTTACTGATGGAATTGACAACCATGAAGAATCATGGCTTTCCTTCTCCGTTTGGATTCCCCCCACAGAGAGGTGCTCAGAGCTCAGGGCCTGGGAGGCAGGTGATGCATCCAGGCCTGACATGGAGATCAGACCCCTGTGCACATTCATTCCTCATTGATCCCAGGTCTGCTGTGACTGACACATCTGGGTTCTGCTGGCATTTATGAGGAGGTGAGCTATACAGAATCAATGCATGAAAAAATTCAGGCATTATTTTATGTCATTATCACACCTAGAATAGAAAATGCTTCAGCATTTTCTTGACATATCATTTTCATCAAGCTAACAGTCATCTCCCCTGCAATGAGATGAATAAATACTTGAATCTATACCCATACTGAATTTACCTGCCTAGTGCCTATTGTTAATTTGACAACATTGACACCAAACCTGCATACTGTAATCTCTCTGAACAGATTCTCGTGGACAGATGAAAACAGCAAATGACTAATTTTCGCGAGGGAATTTTACTTATGGGTAACCGAGATTATGCATACAGTGAATCTGAAGCGTGATTATTGTGATTAGCAGTTTAGTCCTAAATCTGATTGGTCATTTGACAGGTGTGAAATTGTCTGACTTCTATCTATATCAATAGCGTGCGTCTTTTTGCATGTATGTTTTGGTGCTTTCAACATGTGTCTCTGATATGGCCCGTAGATAAAGGACGACTGTCGCTTTAATAATTCCACTTTAATCAAAATCCCCAGTTAATCCCCCTCCCCTTTACCAGGAGCTGACGTAGCCCGTGGTCCCGGGGATCGGATGAGGCTGTCCCGAGTGACATAGCTGCGACACAGAGGGGACGGAGAGAAGAACCGCAAATAACAACGGCAGGTAGTAAAAGCCGTCAGCGTGTTTAGAGCGTTTACCGTGAGCCATGAACTGAATGGAATTTGAAGCAGTTGTAGCTCTTTACAATAATCTGTCGCGTATGCAACAGGCTCACTGCACCCGACCTCATGTTTGTTTGTCACAACAGCCACAAACCTTCACTTTCTCCGGTTTTACATGCAAGAGTTTGAACTGAAAATCCCATTAAATTATTCATATTATGCTGCATCTCATCTAGGAACTCGTTGGCGTCAACAACTGTGGGATGGTGCACGTGTCACCTGTAACTTTCAGTGATGAATCTTCCTCTTCGTTGGGGTTTTATGGCGGTGTACATACCAGTATTACCTGTTGACTAGACCGGGCACGCACGTCTGCGTGCGCCATTGCGCGCATGCTGATTTTGTCAATCCACAAAATCAACACAAAATCAACATGTGCTTAGACCTTGGAGACAGGTCTAAGCACATGAAACGTTCATGGACATTTAGCTAGCTAGCATGTTGTTGCTAGCTAATTTGTCCTGGGATATTAACATTGGCTTGTTATTTTACCTGAAATGCACAAGGTCCTTTTTTTACTGGATCGTTGTAGAATTTTGACCCATTTTGAGTCAACACAATATCGTGTGTTCTCAAACAATTAATCCACATATAAACAGGGAAACGTATTTAGTTTCTAAGACCTTATATGGCGGTTGGCAAACAACTTTAATAAGGTGCATTACCACCACCATCTGGACTGGAGTGTGGACCTCAGTTCATCGTTCAATGGCAGAGGTGGGACTTGCAGCGCCTCAGAAATAGAACCAATCTCTATTTTAGCACCTGGCTACGCAGAGGCGCGTTGGCAGTTTGGATGAAATGATTGAATAACATGTATGTGTACATTTATTTTGTCATGCTCGCGCACTGTGTTGCGTGCCTTGTGGTCAGCATGTTATGTGCATTACTTCTCCTTCAGGAATAATTGTATAGGTGTGTTTACGGTGGGGTGGGCACTTCTTGGGCGGGGTTGAACCGATTTCCATGTGTGCACGGCAAATCAAATGTTATTTGCCACGTGCTTCATAAACAACAGGTGGAGACGAACAGTGAAATGCTTATTTATGTGTCCTTTTCCAACAACGCAGAGTTAAAAACAGAGATTTAAAAATAGAACATCGAAATAGTAACACGAGGAATAAATACACAGTGAATTACAATAGAAATAACATGGCTATATACAGGGAGTACTGAGTCTGGGTCGATGTGCAGGGGTACGAGGTAATTGAGGTAGTAGCTATGTACATATAGGTATGGGCAACAGGGTCGATAATAGGCTGAGCTGTAGGAGCAGCATATGTCGAGTGTGAAAGTGCGTGTCATTATGCATGTGTGCACATGTTATGTGTTGGGGTGTCGGTGTATGTATGTGCAGTGTGTGCATATAGTCAGTGCAAAATAATTAGTTTTAAAAAAGCAGAGAGAGCAGTCTGTGGCTTGGTTGGCATGAGTCTTTGAAAATATTTTGGGCAGGGAGCTCGGCCCAGTGATGTACCTGGCCGTATACACACTACACTCTGTTGCGCCTTGCGGTCGGGTGCCTTGCAATTGCTGTACCAAGCGGTGATGCAGCCAGTCAAGATGCTTTCAATGGTAAAGCTGTAAAACCTTTTGAGGATCTGAGGGCCCATTTCAAATCCTTTCAGCCTCCTGAGGGGGAAGAGGAGCAGTCGGGCCCTCTTCACAACTGTGTGTGTGGACCATGTTAATTCCTTAGTGATGTGGACACTGAGTTGCAGAAGGAAGTGTTCAGTCCCAGGGTCCTGAGCTTGGTGATGAGTTTGGAGGGGACTATGGTATTGAATGCTGAGCTGTAGTCCATGAACAGCATTCTTACATAAGTATTCCTTTTGTCCAGACGGGTGAGGGCAGTGTGTAGTGCAATAGCGATTGCGGATCTGTTGGGTTGGTATGCAAATTGGGGTCCAGGGTGTCTGGGATGATGGTGCTGATGTGAGCCGTTCAAAGCATTTCATGGCTATAGATGTGAGTGATACGGGGCGATAGTCATTTAGGCAGGTTACGCTAGCATTCTTGGGCACGGGGACAGTGGTGGTCTGCTTGAAACAAGTTGGTATGTGACAAATAAAATTTGATTTGATTTATTACAGACCGGGTCAGGGATAGATTGAACATGTAATTGAAGACACTTGTCAGCTGGTCAGCGCATGCTCTAAGTACGTGTCCTGATATTCCTGTCTGGCCCCACGGCCTTGTAAATGTTAACCTGTTTAATGGTCTTACTGACATCGGCTACAGAGAGCAAGATCGAACAGTTGTCAGGAACAGCTGGTGCTCTCATGCATGGTTCATTGTTGCTTGCCTCGAAGCGAGCATAGAAGGCATTTAGCTCGGCTGGTAGGCTCGTGTCACTGTCACTGGGCAGCTCTCTGCTCTGTTTCTCTTTGTAATCAGTGTTCGTTTGCAAGCCCTGCCACATCCGACGAGCGTTAGAGCTGGTGTAGTAGGATTCCATTTTAGTCTTATTGAAGCTTTGCCTGTTTGATGGCTCGTCGGGGGTCTTAATGGGATTTCTTGCAAGCGTCCAGATTAGTGTCCTGCTCCTTGAAAACTGAAAATTTACCCTTTAGCTCAGTGCGGATGTTGCCTGTAATCTATGGCTTCTGGTTGGGATACAGTGCCTTCGGAAAGTATTCAGCCCGCTTGACTTTTTACACATTTAGTTGCGTTACAGCCTTGTTCTAAATTTGATTCAATAATTTTTTTCCCGTCATCAATCTACATACAATACTCCATAATGGCAAAGCAATAACAGGTTTTTAGAATTTTTTGCTAATTTATAAAAAATATAAAATAACGTTTACATAAGTATTCAGACCCTTTACTCAGTACTTTGTTGAAGCACCTTTGCCAGCGATTAAAGCAAACCCATTCTTGGGTATGACGCTACAAACTTGGCACACCTGTATTTGGGAGTTTCTCCCAGATCCTCTCAAGCTCTGTCAGGTTGGATGGGAGCGTTGCTGCACAGCTATTTTCAGGTCTCTCCAGAGATGTTAGATCGAGTTCAAGTCCAGGCTCTGGCTGGGCCACTCAAGGACATTCAGAGACTTGTCCCGAAGCCACTCCTGCATTGTCTTGGCTGTGTGCTTAGGGTTGCTGTCCTGTTGGAAGGTGAACCTTCACCCCAGTCTGAGGTCCTGAGTGCTCTGGAGCAGGTTTTCATAAAGGATCTCTCTGTACTTTACTCTGTTCATCTTTTCCTCGATCCTGACTAATCTCCCAGTCCCTGCCGCTGAAAAACATCCCCACAGCATGATGCTGCCACCATCATGCTTCACCGTAGTGATGGTGCCAGGTTTCCTCCAGACATGACGCTGGGCATTCAGGCCAAAGAGTTCAATCTTGGTCCAAATGTGCTGTCCTATGTCTTTTACTGAGGAGTGGCTTCCGTCTGGCCACTCTACCATAAATGCATGATTGGTGGAGTGCTCTGGAGATGGTTGTCCTTCTGGAAGGTTATCCCATCTCCACAGAGGAACTCTGGAGCTCTGTCAGAGTGACCATCGTGTTCTTGGTCACCTCCCTGACCAAGGCCCTTCTCCCCCGATTGCGCAGTTTGGCCGGGTGGCCAGCTCTAGCAAGAGTCTTGGTGGTTCCAAAATTCTTCCATTTAAGAATGATGGAGGCCACTGTGATCTTGGGGACCTTCAATGTTGCAGACATTTTTTACCATTACACAGATCTGTGCCTCGACACAATCCTGTTTCAGAGCTCTACGTACATTTCCTTCGACCTCATGGCTTGGTTTTTGCTCTGACATGCACTGTAAACTGTGAGAACATATATAGACAGGTGTGTGCCTTTCCAAATCATGTCCAATCAATTGAATTGACCACTGTTGGATTCCAATCAAGTTCTCAAGGATGATCAATGGGAACCTGAGCTCAATTTCAAAGTCTCGTAGCAAAAGGTATGAATACTTATGTAAATAAGGTATGTTTTTTATATTTAATACATTTACTATAATGTCTAAACCTGTTTTCGTTGTGTCATTTATAGGGTATTGTGTGTAGATTGAGGGGAAAATATGAATTTAATCAATTTTAGAATTAGGCTGTAACATAACAAAATGTGGAAAAAGTCAAGGGGTCTAAATACTGTCCGAATGCACTGTAGGTATTGTATTGTTATATTATTGCCAGTCACCTTTTGTTAATCATATGTTTTTCAACCTGTCCCCAAAAATAACATAATCATATGGTTTTCTTCATTAATGATTCCTTGTCGATCACTAAACATTTCTGTAAAAAAAACTACGATAAAACCTTGCGTACCTCTATATTTATTTCCCCCCCTGCTGTTGGCAGTAGGTGCACTTGATGCAATAGCCCTGGTGCCGGGAAGGCAAAGTGTTCCCATTTTAAACCATTTAATGTCTCTGAAGGTAGAACTCCGCCTATTCGGCAGGCCCAGAGAGCAAATGAAGTGCACCTATAGGCCTACCGCTGTTCAATCAGATAGCTGAGATCACTGTGTCTACACAGTTTCCTTGAGCCATAGGCAATAAAGAGAAGCCTCAAACGCAAGTTGATACTGTGCGATTTCAAAACATTTAAAACCCTGACTAGAGATAGACTCAATGCATACAGCAAAGAGCTGCGGTTTTCATGAGTAAGTTCATGTTTAAGTTGATATTCAGCACTGTCAACACTTTTATAAGCCATAAAATGTGCGTTCTCCCTACTTCCACTTATGCTACAACCAGCACTGCAGCTGCAATGAGTGAGTATAGCAAAGTGTTCCGATAAGCTTGCGTTGTTATTGTTAGCAGCTTGTGTCTTTTTTAATATCGAAGAATGTTTGACTTAATCTGGTCATAGAAGTAACAACATGAATTGGTGCATGAGGCAGAAATAATGCAGTGCGACTTGAGTTTCGCCATCAGCTGGAAGATTGTGTCCCCTTTTCTCAGCGGAGGGAGAGCGGAGGAACAGCCTGACCGCTGCTCCCTCCCTCTCCTCAGACTGACAAAAAAATTATTATTATGCTCACTCATCTGTGCCTCACAAGTAATGCATCAAATGATCTATTACCAGTGTGATCATATACAGTACATTTTCTAAGTATAAATTCAAATTGGTCTGAAAAGAACAACATTGGCAGGGAAATTCAAGCATAGCCAATATGCAGTGATAATGTATTGGGCCTATATCCTACTGCACAAACCTCATTACTACAGACCTGTTTTTAATTGGTTAATGTCGTATAGTCTTATGTTTTTTAAGTAATGTTTCAAAAAAATCAGAGCGGTAGATCTTGTCTTTCATTTTGACTCAGGAAGTGATCTTGACTCAGAAAACGTTGGTGACCACTGATTTACATGATGTTTCTAACTAGAGGCAGAAATGTTCTGAGTGACTTGGACAAGTCCGTCTGTCTTTGCAGACAGAAATGGAATGTGAATATAGTGATAGCCGATGATTGTACAATGTGGAGGGAGTTAATGAATTCTAGTCAAAAGAGCCAGTCCAGTAGATAGACCAGTGCCAGTGTTTTCCCACTCCCACATTAAAGAATCTGCTCCTGGCTCTCTCTCAAGAGTTAGCAGACCAGAGAGACTGAGCGTCACCCCTTCGCCCCCACCCGTCTACCATCGCATTCCTTCAAATGTCTGATAAAGTCACCTCATTGTGGATGACCTCACAGGCTGCTCGCCTGACAAGAGGGTTGCTATAACAGGAGAGGACGAGTTGCTAGAACATTTGCTGCGCTCGCAAACAACCTCATGTTCTGCATAAATGAGCTAATAGCTGTGCTCATACTCAGCGAGTGTTATGTCATAGTTGATTAGGTGGATATAGTATTCTATCATATCCCGTGCCTCAGTCTAAGTAACAGAGATATTTTCCAGTCCAGCTAACAAGATAATTCTGATGCTGAGGATGTCTCTATTATTAGCTTAGCTAAGTACAACAGCCCAGTTTGTATATTTTGTTTTATGATCACATTCTACTTAAGTCACAGATATAGTACTCACATTCTACTTAAGTCACAGATATAGTACTCACGTGAAGGATTCGTCACATAAAAAGGCATTTTGGTTTGCTCTTAAAATACTTCCAGAAAGGAATACCTGAATTAGCAAGCTTCAGATTTTTATGGTGTGTGTTATGGTTGACATGTCTGTCAGACACAATTACCTTTGCCTGAACATCAGGCGGCCTATCGACTATAGCTCTGAGCTTGTTTGACTTGGCAGGAATAGGACCACTGGTACTAGCTCTGCACTGGGTTTCTTAAGAGAGTGAGTTCCAGGGAGGGCACCCGGCTCACTGTATCCCTTTAGGATTAGCCCTCCTCCCTTTTGTGTTTGTCCTGGATGGTGGGCCAGCCTGGAAAGTTTTATTAGTCGTATGTACAGGGATACACATGGTACACACCGTCTAATGAAATGCTTACTTGTGGGTGTGTGCGTGAGTGAGTGCATGTGTGCTAAGGTTCGGCGAATCAGAGCAGGTGGTCAGTAGTCTGGTTTTGTTTGTGTGTGTGTGGATAGGGATCCTGGGGAGATACATTGGGTTTAAATACACAATGGTATATGGAAACTCAGGCGGACCCCTCCTTTTAAAAGCTTTTGTTTTTGATCATTTTTATTTGTTTTTTTGTTTGGGGGCTTACATGTACATTATCCATTTTAAAGTATACGTTTCTAAAACATGTACCTATAGGCTGCCACTCAAAATAAAATAATAAAAATACATAGAGTTTAAGTGATAATAAATTAAATATAAACAGGAAAAGATAACAAAAAAGGTGGCCTCCGTCCCCAAACTCCCATCCCATTCCCCCAACCCCACCCTGCCAACATGTCTTCATCCAACTCCACCCCCGGAAACCATGTTTCCAACCCCTTCCCACCCCTCTTAGCAACTAGGGTTGCTTGTCAGTCACCCACTACCCCCCCATCCCCCCGGCTCCATTCCTGGCGACCAGAAAAAACCCTCAGAATACCATCCCTTCCCTGTGCACATTTGTGGCCTGCTGGAGGTCATTTTGCAGGGCTCTGGCAGTGCTCCTCCTTGCACAAAGGCGGAGGTAGCGGTCCTGCTGCTGGGTTGTTGCCCTCCTACGGCCTCCTCCACGTCTCCTGATGTACTGGCCTGTCTCCTGGTAGCGCCTTCATGCTCTGGACACTACGCTGACAGACACAGCAAACCTTCTTGCCACAGCTCGCATTGATGTGCCATCCTGGATGAGCTGCACTACCTGAGCCACTTGTGTGGGTTGTAGACTCCGTTTCATGCTACCACTAGAGTGAAAGCACCGCCAGCATTCAAAAGTGACCAAAACATCAGCCAGGAAGCATAGGAACTGAGAAGTGGTCTGTGGTCACCACCTGCAGAACCATTCCTTTATTGGGGGTGTCTTGCTAATTGCCTATAATTTCCACCTTTTGTCTATTCCATTTGCACAACAGCATGTGAAATTTATTGTCAATTAGTGTTGCTTCCTAAGTGGACAGTTTGATTTCACAGAAGTGTGGTTGACTTGGAGTTACATTGTGTTGTTTAAGTGTTCCCTTTATTTTTTTGAGCAGTGTATTTAAAATGGGGAAATGATTGGGATTCCATAAGTAGAGATGGAGTCCTCCATCGGGGTCTTGATAGGCAGCTGGGCAGATTTGTTTAGATTTATTTTAGAACTTGAGATGGAGCTGGATTTGTCTATGATCTTTTGGGAAGGATTAAGATACATTCTCTAGATAAAGTAAGATATTGTTGGCGTATAATGAGATGACGTGATCCGTAGAATTAAGAGATATTGGTGTAATTTTTTCCGATTGTCAAATTTCCTGGGCCAGGGGCTCTATAGACAATAAAAATAGCAGAGGTGAGATAGGATCACCTTGCTTGCTACTTTTAGTTATTCTGAACAGAACAGAGCCGGTATTTTACATTTAACATTTACATTTAAGTCATTTAGCAGACGCTCTTATCCAGAGCGACTTACATTTAACCTTTATTTAACTAGGCAAGTCAGTTAAGAACAAACTCTTATTTTCAATGACGGCCTAGGAACAGTGGGTTAACTGCCTTGTTCAGGGGCAGAACGACAGATTTGTACCTTGTCAGCTCTTTCGGTTACTAGCCCAACGCTCTAACCACTAGGCTACCCTGCCGCCCCGGTATTGCCTGTTATTACTATGGCTGTGGGACTGGCATATATTTTAATCATATTAATGAAATTGCAGCCAAGTCCCATATGTTCCAAAACCAACCAAAGATATGACCATTCTAGTCCATCAAAAGCTTTTTCTGCGTTGAGAGAGAACTGCCTAAGGAGCTTTGGTTTCTGATGTAGCATGAAATATATGTAATAGACAGCGGTTATCTGAGGATAGATGTAAGTTTCGAGACGACATGACAGAATTTCAAAAAATAGTTTAATATCTGTGTTTATCAAAGATGCAGGGCAATAATGAGAGCACTGGGTGATGTACTTAAAAAAAAATCAAATTGAAATTAGTGGTGTATTTACATCCCTTCCAAATGAGCCTTTGTGAACGGCTGTGTTAATCATTTCAAGTAAGAGTGGACCTAATTGGTTAAAAAATGATTTCCTTTATTCATGTTATCCGATGTCCTTCTGAGTTCACGGAGGGAGATTTTGCCCCCAGCCCCGATGGTCACTCTGACAGAGCTCCGGCTTCCTCAGTTGAGAGAAGAGGAGTTCTTACATCTTTAAATAAGGACTTGATGTGGTTTGGTGTGGATTTACAATTTCTAGGTATATCATTATTTATAGAAACAGGAGAATCTTGGCCTCCCTAGTGGCGCAGCGGTCTAAGGCACTGCATCCCAAGCTGTGTCACAACCGGCCGTAACCGGAAGTCCCATATGGCGGCGCACAATTGGCCTTGCGTTGTCTGGGTAAGGGTTTTTCCGGGGGGGCTTTAATTGGCTCATCGTGCTCTAGCGATTTCCTTGTGGCGGGCCGGGTGCCTGCAGGCTGACTTCCGGGTTAAGCGGGCGGGTGTTAAGGAGCGCGGTTTGGAGGGTCATGTTTCGGAGTACGCATGACTCGATCTTCGCCTCTCCCGAGCCCGTTGGGGAGTTGCAGAGGTGAGACAAGATCGTAATTGGATATAACGTAATTGGGGAGAAAAAGGGGGGAAATATATTTAAAAAAACTGGAGAATCTTTGGTTGATTTAATTTGGGTTCTGGTAGTAATTCACCTGATTCAGATTCAATAGTTGCAATATCTGCAAATTGATCATTACTGCGAAGCTTGCTTGCCAGTAGACGACTGGGTCGATTACCCTGGAAGTAATGGTTGAGTCTAACTCGATGGATGTCAAATTCTGCTGTCTGTCTTATCACTATATTTAGTTTGTTCTTGACTTTTAAGAGAGTAGTCGCTACCTGGTCTAAAAAAAAAGTGTTTGTTGAGAACGCTCTAACGTTGTCAACTTTTCAAGTTCTGATATCTTCTTTAATTGTAATTTATTCAGCCCAGATGCAAATGCAGTTGCATTATTTTTAATAAAACCTTTAATGCCGTCCCATAAAATCTGAGAATCATTGACTACATTTTTGTTAATACATTCATTCAGTTTAGTTTCAAATTCTTAACAGAAATTAGGATTTTGTAGTAAAGATGAATTAAAGCTCCATTTTGTGACTTTTTTGTTGTTGGAGATTATGAAATTTGTATCTGGCAGTAAGAAGCATGATGATCATGTCTGTCCCAATAACCAGTTGGAATGAAGTTAATTCTAATAATATGCTGTTCAGACAATCCAAAAACTTAGGATCATATGAATTTGAAGAATACACATTAACAAAGGCAATTTTCTTTCTATTATGGATACATTTAAGGAAAGTGATTCTGCCTTCTTGGCGTTGCCTTTACCAAGGATGGTGATTTTGAGTTTCTTATGTATCATTATGATTACACCTTTTTAGTTTTGTTTGGGGCTGATGATAAGGCAGCCATTTTGTACAAATGGTTCTCTATTCTATGTGTGTCCCTTTGGAGCGGATGTGTTTCTTGGATCATTGCTATATCAATATGGTTTCTTGCTAGTATATCAAGACAGCTGGAACGGTTAATAGGAATATTAAGGCCTTTCAAATTCCACAAGAGAATATCTAGCGTTGCTGTTGTTTTTCTAAAATTAAGTTGTTATCTTTGGTGTTGATAAGCCCATAGATGTAAAAAAAAGAAGAAAAAAAGAAGCAGAACCCACAGCGAAACCCACCCATTGGTCACTCTCCAACAGCAAATACCCTTTCAATAAATCGTTCCCTCGTCCCTGTCCCCCTTCCCCAGCCTCCCTAGCCCCCAGCCCTCCCTCCTCGGTTCTCCCCGCCCTGCACTATAATTACAGGGTTATAGCATAATGGCTAGTGGCAGCCTTAAATATGAAATCTCTTAAGCAGCATATTTTTGGTCTTTAGGTGTAAAACAATTATTATTATAATAAAGTGAAACAAAATAAGTAACCAATTCAGACCTTAACAATTACGTTAGCACACAAGTAAGGGTGTGTAATGAAGAAAATATGAGAATGAAACCAAAAATAAGATATGACAGATATGCAAGCCTTAATGCCTAAACAGTAAAACAAAATAGGATAGCTTTAGGATCCATATACAGTGCATTTGGCCCTCCATGGGCTCGCCAGAGGTAGCTTGACTGCCATTAGTTACCGAGATGAGATCCTCAGACCCCTTGTGAGACCATATGCTGGTGCGGTTGGCCCTGGGTTCCTCCTAATGCAAGACGATGCTAGACCTCATGTGGCTGGAGTGTGTCAGCAGTTCCTGCAAGAGGAAGGCATTGATGCTATGGACTGGCCCGCCCGTTCCCCAGACCTGAATCCAATTGAGCACATCTGGGACATCATGTCTCGCTCCATCCACCAACGCCACGTTGCACCACAGACTGTCCAGGAGTTGGCGGATGCTTTAGTCCAGGTCTGGGAGGAGATCCCTCAGGAGACCATCCGCCACCTCATCAGGAGCATGCCCAGGCGTTGTAGGGAGGTCATACAGATCGGGAGTCCCATAGGGCGGTGGATAATTAGCCCAGCGTCGTCCGGGTTAGGGGAGGGTTTGACCGGGGTTGGCCATCATTGTAAATAGTTAAATAAAGGTAAAATAAAAATGGTTCATTTATTGGCCTGGTGTTATCCATATGTAAATGTCCTGGACCATAGCCAATATAATTCTAACAAGTTCAATTCTCAGCAATAATAGTAATATTGTTCCTTGTACCGAAACATGAGGGTTATCCTCATCATTGTCTTATGCCGAGTGCAGCATCATAGCCATAGGCTAGGCTGCATGATTGTGCATTGATAGCATACCTGAATAATGAGCCAGATATTGGGGTTCCATCTCTCAGCTTGTCCCCTTTTGTGTTGGGTTGATGTGTTTTCTGGAAGGTCAAGATAAGTTTTGCTGGGTGGATAAAGGCGCATCTCAGGTTTAGTTCACGTAGCTGGAATCTCACCTCGTTTTAGGTCCTAAATTATGTCATGGCTATTCAGAGGACTTATAGACACGCCCCGTCAAATTATACCGTAACCCCGTCGCACTGTGGTTGACTCAACGTCTGAGTACAACCGTGAGCTACACATTAACACACAAGCATGTATATACATACAGTTACCGTAATGTTAATTAGATGTTTCCTCAAGCCACCCCCAGTGTGAGGTGTGAGGAGACACGGTTTCAGGAAGATCCTAGTCTGGAGTTAGGGGGGGTATTGAAAAAAATCAGTTGGCCTAGGAAGGGGCTATATTAACCCTGTGAATCATGGCAGGACTGACATACTGGGTGTCCCCTTACATTCCATATAAGCGGAATCCCCCCCCCCCCCCCACACACAATGCTACTATGGTATCACTTTCTGCAGAGGGGTGGCTATTCTTAGGCTGTCACTTCAGCTCATCTGAGCAGGCAAGACCTCTCTTCCTCTGGTTCTCTACTCTTTTCTGTCTATCTTTCTCTCCTTATTTAAAAAGGGTTGGGTCGTGAATGACATATTTGTCTGTGGCTGTAGTGGGTTAGGTTTTTGTTTGCTGTGCTTTCAGTCTCATTTGACATTTCGGGGAGATAATGTGTCTTTTTTAGTTCTCAAGTGTACTTTTTTTTTTAAACATTTTTTTTTTCTGCTTTCAGAAGCTACTTGGCTCCTGCCCCACCCCCCTCTACCTCATTTTTTGAAGAAGATTAAACCAAACAAGCAATCAAAGCCTTTGGAAGAATGAGTACCTACAACATTTCTCTGAGTGGGCCGGCCCCGTGGGGCTTCCGATTGCAGGGAGGGAAAGACTTCAACATGCCCCTGACCATCTCCAGGGTAAGAGATCAATTCATCCAATTCAGTCTACATACGTCCATACTTTGTACAAACACACAGAGATTTCTACATCCCATATCTGATGTGTCTTTTGACCAATGAGATGATCCTTCTTCTTGCATTAAGCTTGAATCTAAATGTCGGGGTTTGTTTAATGTTCAGTGCTTGAAACAGGATACTTGGGACGGCCCAACTCTGACGTCATCCCATTGAAGTTTACATTTAAAAAGATTAAGGTAAAGGGTAGTGGTTAAGGTTAGGGTTTAGGGCATGGAAGTCCCAAGGATTTCACACAGCACTAACCGTCAGCTAACCCTTATATCAAACCCTTATATAACCCTTACATCAAATATTGAATTACTACTACAGTACTAGTACAGTACTTGTAGGTGTGTTGTTGTTAAACATGGTGGTCATTTTGGGAAGTTTGGTTGATTAGATTGTTTGGGATGCAGTTTTACTACAGTACCTTTAATAGGTTTTCTCATTGGTTGGTATCATTGTGTGGTTTTGGAAAATTCAGTGATTAAGCTTGGCCTTTGCTAAAAAGTCTGAGAATATGCTTTGTCGTGTTCACCTAGTATGTTCACCTCACACATTGTAAAGGCCTAAAGACCATGCATAAAATGTTGGTTGGCTTATGGTGGTAGGAACTGTGAGTTAGGGGTAGGCTATGTTAAAATTGTTACACCACATTCGATGGTGAGAATGAAGGCCTACTTATGTATTTTCAGACTGGAATCATGGCATGCTGTCTGTCACCTGCCAAATCTATAGTGTAATATACAGTTAACTGCCCAAATAAAGGAAACACCAACATAAAGTGTCTTAATATGCCCGTTGGGGCCACCACTAGCCAGAACAGCTTCAATGTGCCTTGGCATAGATTCCACAAGTTTCTGGAACTCTATTGGAGGGATGCGACATCAATCTTCCACGAGAAATTCCATCATTTGGTATTTTGTATATGGTGGTAGAAAGCGCTGTCTCAGGCACCGCTCCAGTAATCTCCCATAACTGTTCTCTTGGGTGGAGATTTGGTGACTGAGACAGCTATGGCATATGGCAGGGATCATCAACTAGATTTTTCTTGAGCGGAGTCAGGAACATAATTACAAATAATTTGTAGACTGCAAATTGACCTCAAGAAGCCCAAACAGATATACAATTTGACTAAAACATAGTCATTTAAAACCGTGCTTAAATTTGTATATGATCACCTATATCTGTCTATTATGTGTGGGAATACTTTGGAACAGATGTCCAAAATTAAAATCACTTGGAGCTGATTTGCTGGTGTTTTTACAGTCTTAATGTCCAACAATACAAATTCAAGCAACATTTTTATTTTTGCTCTGAAAACTTGGGGGGCCAAATAAAATAGCCAGGGGACAAGTAAAATCACCCATGGACCAAATTCGGCCCACAGGCCACCAGTTGGGGAACCCTGGCATATGGTTTACATTGTTTTCATGCTCATCAAACCATTCAGTGACCACTCATGCTCTGTGGATGGGGGCATTGTCATTCTATGGGGGCATAGCCATGGTAGCCAAAATATTGGCCTGCCCAGCATTTTTATACATGACCCTAAGCATGATGCGATTTAAATTGCTTAACTAACTCTGGAACCACACCTGTGTAGAAGCACCTGCTTTCAATATACTTTGTGTCCCTCATTTACTCGAGTGTTTCCTTTTTATTTTGGCAGTTACAGTACCTGTAGTTACTTCAGTCGCTAATTCAGGTGTGATTATGCCTTTTGTGTGTTGCGTTTGTGCTGTGATGACCTAATATGTGAGTTCATTGCCCCTTTTCCTCTCCGAGACTGAAAATAGATATTTGGATTTCTCACCCTGTATTTTAAGGTGTCGAGGTGTATTTCCCCACATTATTCTAGTACTGAAAGTGAAAGAGGTGTTGTCGCCTGAATATCACAAGTTATTTCCTGGTAAGAACAAGTATTTATTCTATGAACATCTCTTCCAAGAACCTCAATCTGTCGATGTTCTCAGAGATATTTGTAGGATAGATATTTATTAGAAGAAAAGGAAGCTGGCTGGAATAATAATATTCTGAGTCTGGTATGTGTGCTCTGGTGTGTATGTGTGCCTGAAGCCTATGTGTTCATAATGAGTGCATCTTTGGATATACGTGTGTAACTCACTTGTAGACAAGCTTTACAGTATGTTAGGATTGGCACCTCTGTGTGGCCGGAAGTGTGTGTATGTGTGTGTGTACGTACAGTACCAGTCAAAAGTTTGGACACACCTACTCATTCCAGGGTTTTTCTTTATTTTTACTATTTTCTACATTGTAGAATAATAGTGACAACATCAAAACTATGAAATAACACATATGGAATCATGTAGTAACCAAAAAAGTGTTAAACAAATCCTTCAAAGTAGACACCGTTTGCCTTGATGACAGCTTTGCACATTCTAGGCATTCTCTCAACCAGCTTCATGAGGTAGTCACCTGGAATCCATTTCAATTAACAGTTGTGACTTGTTAATTTGTGGAATTTCTTTCCTCCTTAATGCTTTTGAGCCAATCAGTTGTCTTGTGACAAGGTAGTGGGGGTATACAGAAGATAGCCCTATTTGGCAAAAGACCAAGTCCATATTATGGCAAGAACAGTTCAAATAAGCAAAGAGAAACGACAGTCCATCATGACTTTAAGACGTGAAGGTCAGTTTCAAAAAGCATCAAGTGGTATGATTAAACTGGTTCTCCTGAGGACCGCCACAGGACAGGAAGACACAGAGTTACCTCTGCTGAAGAGGATAAATTCATTAGAGTTAACTGCACCTCAACCCCTTCACGGGGTTCAAGTAACAGACACATCTCAACTGTTCAGAGGAGACTGTGTGAATCAGGCCTTCATGGTCAAATTGCTGCAAAGAAACCACTACTAAAGGACACCAATAATAAGAAGAGACTTGCTTGGGCCAAGAAACACGAGGAATGGACATTATACCGGTGGAAATCTGTCCTTTGGTCAGATGAGACTAATTTTGAGATTTTTGGTTCCAACTGCCGAGTCTTTGTGAGACGCAGAGTAGGTGAATGGATGTTCTCCACATATGTGGTTCCCACAGTGAAGCATGGAGGAGGAGGTGTGATGGTGTGGGGGTGCTTTGCTGGTGACCCTGTCAGTGATTTTATTTAGAATTCAAGGCGCACTTAACCAGCATGACTACCACAGCATTCTGCAGCGACACAACATCCCAGCAGGTTAGTGGGACTATAATTTGTTTTTCAACCGAACAATGACCCAAAACACACCTCCAGGCTGTGTAAGGGCTATTTGACCAAGAAATCAACCTATAGCCCCTTCTCCTTACTTGATCTGAAATGATAGGACGAGTATAAGCCACACAGTAAAAATTCCACCTACTGTAGCATTTCAAAGGGAAAAAGGGTTTAGCTATCACGATTGGTAATACAGTCCTTTCAGATCTACAGGAAGTGTGTAGGCTGCACTTTTCTTTATTTCAGTGAACCTTTACAACTGGCCATTGAATCCCCTTTTACTGTATGCAGTCTTATATAGAGAAGGCCTGTGAACTGGGGCCTTCGGTCTGCAGCCCAGGAGCACAAGGCTCAGTCACTCAGCACTCTGACAGGTGGGGAGGATCTTCTGCCTGCCTTGGGCTGCTGCTCTATCGCTCTCTTCTAAAAATACTTTCTTTCCCACCGGTGGACAATGCCGATGGTTTGGGTGGTCCATGACTGCTGCTTTTTTAAATATTTTTTTATAGAGCCAGGTGTGACAGCGAGAGAGAGAACAGGTGTTGTGTAGCCTACATATTGTGTGGGCACTGCGTGATCGAAAGGGAGGTTAGGGGCTGGGGATTTGGGTTGTTAAGTTGCTGATGACCAAGCTGCTGCTTGTGTCAGTCACATGACGGCCTGGACTGCACAACTTCAGCCCTGTACACAAATACTACATGGCTACTGTGGTGGTTCCAATGACGAATACATTTGTACCTCTGAAATTGTGGCTAGCTACATTGGATAACTTGTTTGGCTGGTTGATCAAATTGAGAGTTATGTGGAGGTGAAATCAGGAGTGAAGCTAGAGGAAATAAAACCAGAAAGATGGTGTATGGAAGGCATGGACCTGAAACCCCGCTATAATGGCATGCAGCAGACCCTATTTATAAATACCTCACTGTGAGGTTGGGATAAAAATAAACCGCTTTGGAAAGAGTGGCCTTTCAAAAAAAAAAAAGTCTTTCCTCCATTTTCAAGTGAGGCGCTTAATTTGTCCACATTCAAAAGATTGTCTTGGCCTGGCTTATGTGTAACCTGGCTTCTTTCGCCAGAAAAATCAGCTACTGTCTCACACACGGATGTGTGAGTCACTATTTATTGGTTTATGAATTCCCCGTATTTATGAGGGCGCGTTATGACATTTCCGTTAAGACTGGACTGCCATTAAAAACTAATGTGGCCTTTATAAGATGTCTGAGGGAAATGTCAGCAAGGAGATCCACCAACTCGGAATACGATATGTGTCCCGAGCAAACCTCTGGAGTCCAGTATGGTTAATAGCACTGTATTGAGTGCCACATGCATAACAGCTGGTTGTGATATGGTACTTTCTATTCTGTTTTGCCTGTTAGGACACCTTGGCTCGAAACAATTCATGTTATCAGGAAGTTTATTGGGATTCATGAAAGCGATCTCATTCTTTTGGCATTTATTTGAGCTTCTTCAACTTCCCTCCAATATAGCCCCAGAAGATCACGTTTTACTACTGGATTTAATCTGATCTGTAATAATCATTTTAGGAAATTCTGTTGATAGTCTGTGCCCTCAGCAGTGTTATGCTGTTATTAGAATGTGTGTCCTCTCCTCGCCCGGACAGTAGCCTAAGTATTTGTTACAATTAAGGGCTGGTTGTCCAAGACAGGAATGCTCAGGTGACAGTTTTAGTCAACACTTCTTGGCTCTAGTACAGTGGTATTCAAACAGCGGGCACCACCAGAATACATTTTTTTTTAAATAAAAAATTCACGACCCCAACCCAATATGATGATGACAACCTTAAAATCAGTACATTTCGATTTTTACATCAACAAATAACGTTCAATTCATCACATTTTCATCTCTTATCAAAGTGAAAAGAAACCATTAAATACATTTACTCTAACATTTTATTTTTCTAATTATCTTTCTCAAAAACATTTGTATACTGTCCAATACAATAATCTGTACTTAATATTTTTTGTCCCCCCCCCCCCTCCCCATTAAAAAAAGGGGTTTTAACTTTGGCGAACCAACTGCAATGCCCGCGCGACCCCACTAGTCGCGACCCCGACTTTGAATACTGTATGTTGTGGTAAAGTGGTCATTCCTTTCAGCCTTTGGTCTGGCTGTGATATTGACAGATGAACACACCCCCTTGAGTGGATATGGGTGGTTGTGTTCTTTCTGTTTGAAAGAACTTTCTGCGTCAGCCCGAGACCCGAGACCGAGGGCAAATGGTGCCTTGAGTCCGAACTTTCGAGTCATTGCCTCTCATACACTGGTCCTCATGTTGGGTATGTGACCCTGTCTGTGACCAGATTGATTTGACAAGAGCTGATTCACTCATTTAAAATTATTTAAAGATGATCAGGAAATACTGTACATCATCCATCCATCCATCCATCCATCCATCCATCCATCCATCCATCCATCCATCCATCCATCCATCCATCCATCCATCCATCCATCCATCCATCCATCCATCCATCCATCCATCCATCCATCCATCCATCCATCCATCCATCCATCCATCCATCCATCACTAAACACATCTAAGTAGGCTAAATGTAACCTTGTGTGGAGGTGAAGTACAGCTTGTTTTTCATGGGATTGCGATGGATATTACCTGTCTGTTTTACCCTTGGACAGCTGAGTTGTCAAACTAGACCTTGTAGATTTAACATAAATCAGTGTCATACACTACAGTGTCATACACTACAGACAGCTGTCTTAGAACCAGCAAGAAAGACACACCCTCGAAACCCATCTGGTGTATCTTAGATACATCTCAAACTTCTCCCCTTGGCCCTGGGATTTAACAAGGTCTGTATGATGCAAGTTTTACTCTTTCAATGTACTGTGTGATCTGAATTCACCTGACCGAATCTATACGGAGATAAGGGGTTTAAGTATAGTTTTGTGGGCCGTATCTTCCTCAGTTAAATGCACTCTTCCTATCAAACCCTCCGACACTAAACAACATGTAACCGATGCAACTCAAAACGGGTGAAAGTAGATTTTATTTCTTACCAGTACGGGACACTTAAAAAAATAAATACTACAAAAATTACAGTGTAGCCTACACTGCTGACACTGACAAACAGATCAATAAAAACGATGTTGTCTGGTCAATATAATTGGCAGACACAAATACAATATGATGTCCATCTAACCTGGAGGAGGAGATTATTGTCCAAAAACAACCAAAAGTGGCACTGAACCAATGATAAAGACAGTGAATATGCAATCATTCCGGGGATTTTGGCCGATGTTCTCCACTGGTGCCAATAAGATAGGCCAATTGTGACGTTGGGCCAATTGTGCACCGCCCTATGGGACTCCCAATCACGGCCGGTTGTGATACAGCCTAGAATCGAACCAAGGTGTCTGTAGTGACGCCTCAAGCACTGAGATACAGTGCCTTAGACTGCTGCGCCACTCTGGAGCTTCACCGCGATAGCCATTTGCTTTCCACACAGTTTTTCTTCAATTGTATTTTTAAATATTGCGATAGACATGGATGGGTCTCTTTTTTTCACTGACAGTCTCAACTCAACAATAATCTATTTTGTATTTGCAGTGCGCACTGCCCAAATTGCGTGCCCCTCCGACTGTAGGCTATGCGATTTTAATTTGTATTTATTTAAGAAGCTAGTGAATCCTCTGTGGCCTAATCATGCTTTCTGGTGTAGTAGCCTCTTTAGAAGGATTTGATTTATTTCTGTATAGACAGCTAATTAGGCTAGGCCTATGGTCATTTTGGAAGTTTTAATTCAATTTACTTTAAGGAAAGCTTATCTTCCCCTGGCCTTATGTACATGCCCCCTATGCCTTTTTAATGTGGCAGAAACACAACCAGTCATTGTGTTTCATCTGATTGTCAAACAATTACTTAACAAAGGCTTATCAAAATAATTTCAGCATCCAAACCAACAGTGCACCCGCAATTTGATGAATGGAAAGAGAGTTCCAAAACACCTACCTGTATTGTAATAACATTCTACGATTGTCAATGGGCCTTAACTTGTAGCCTGAATTGATGCTTCCACTGTTGTCCACGCGCGCCTCGGTCTCGGCCACTCATCTCCACTTTCCCAAAATGTAACTGTTCTCCTCAAACCACAACGCATTTTGGAGCGTATACCACTTGGTTTCCAGCCAATTCACTAATTTGACCTGCAGTAAGGTTAAATAATGGTGTAATAGCCTATAGTTTTTTGGGCATGTTGTATGAATTGCGATAGGCTCACGTTTTACCGGTACGACTTACCCCCACTATTTATTTTGCCGTACGGACCATACCGCCTTACTTTCACCCCTGACTCAAAACCACATGTAACTCTCAGCAAGGGCCTATCTCACTACCATAGTACATGATGCCATGCTGTAGGAAATCTTGGTGTCCACTCGGCCTGATGCCAGCCCCTTAACCCCCCCACCCTCCATATCCCTTTGAGTTACAGTAGCAGACTGTAAGATTGAGGTCCTGAACAGTCCGTCAGTAGGCTGCCGACTCAGTCTGATAAAGTGTCTCTTATGTTAGCGATGGTCTTACAGGCCTCGGCATTCCACCCCCCCCCCCCCCCCCCCCCCCCCCCCACTCCAGGCCTGTGGTATGAGAGCCAACGGCTGGCGCTGCTGACAGGCAAGGCTGTTTTTAGCAGGCCGCAGAAGGTCAGTGGCGCTGGGGGAAATTGTGAGGGCTATAGATACCAGCAGTGCCCCCCCCCCCCCCCCCCTCTACTTCTCCCTCTCTACTTCCATGGACCCACTGCAGGGATCCAGGGACCGGGTTGGGATTTAGAGCCTGGGGTTCCCTGTAACTCAGCTTATTTTAGCTGCCCATTGGTGTCAGCAGTGGGTTAATGTCTCCTGTAGCCTACTGTGTTCTTATTCTCATGGTATTTTATTGATGTCACTGAGAGGTGATCTGGACTGTTCACCTTTTGAATGAGCAGTCAGGCATTCCCAGGGCAGACTCTCGGACTGCTGCGTTCAATATGGGGTGTCAGATTCTTTTTGCGCTTGTTAGCAGAAACTACCGTAAAACTTCCATTTTAAACCTTGAGTCTGAAATAGTTGCCTGTCCCTTTTTGTGTGCAACAGCACACACTTCAGTAAATAAACGGCTGTTTCAAATAGATGCCGGGTCTGAATGAATTGTTTATGAAGTTACCATGAATTACCCTGAATTGTTTACGAGGTTTCATGTTTGATTTGTTACATTAAATCATTCAGTAATTAATCCCCAAAATGATGTAAATCGTACGTTTTTATCACCAGTAAGCTGCCAACAGCTGAGAACTGCTAGCTAACTGGCAAGCACAAAAACAGTGTGAGTACAGACCCCTAGATCGGGAGATTGCCCTCTAGTGGCAAAAGTTAGAACTGACAAATGCACAGTTAGTAAAGAGGAGAATAATTATTCTGTCAAGGAATTATTCAACAAACAAAAAAATTATAGAGTCATACTAAGACAAAATAAACGTGACACAGTGTGTAAATGAAGGAAAGTAAGACATGTATTAAAATGTTGAAAGTGAATGCTGGAATTAAACAATTAAGTATTCAAATGAGCAAAAGTTGCTTTAAGGAAATAGAAGCCTGGCTCTAATAGAAGCCTGTCTCTAATAAGCACCTGTTGTGTTCAAGGATTTAAGCAAATAAACGCCCAGGCTATTAATTTAAGTTTCTAACCCATAGGGTTTCTTCAAGTATGTGGCTTGTGAAATTACACATAAACACTTCCTCTGTGTAAATTCGTTGTAGACCCTATTTTCCCCTGAATGAAGACCATTCTAGCAAGAGACCTTCTGGATGATGGTAGTTAGACACCTAAATAAATTCTACTGGAAACAGTAGGTGCATTTTAAATCGAGCTTCTCAAACTCGTTGTTAATGTATGTATAAGTATTGGGTGTACTGTTAAAACTTCAGAATGATCTTGTGAAAAAGCATTTTGAAATGTAAAAAGTATTTTAATTAATGTGTTGGGGAAAATGTGGCTGAATCAAATCAGAAGTTCTGTACACAGATGTAGGATCTTAATTTGAGCCCGTTTGCTACAGAAGGAAAATAATCCTGCAGCAACAGGAAATGTGCATTTTTATGTGGATTATAATTAATGGACATTTGTGTAGGGGTTGATAAATTTTTCGTAAGGGAAAATCAAGTCTGAAATTTCAAAGTGGAAATTACAAACTTTAGAAGCCTTTTTAACCTAAAATACACTACGTTTTAAATGTACTGCATTGCAGGAAAGTTCTCCTGCAACAGGGTGATCAAATTAAGATACTACATCTGTAGAAAGTGTCATGACAGTGGACAAACCCATGATGAACAAAATCTTCATCAAACCATGATCTGATGAAGATATTCCATCTTGTCCGTAGCAGGTCGGTGAGGCTGTGATACAAGTGTTGGGCGTCCTTTCAGTATACAGTATCTATTACTCTTGGCGGGCAATCACTCTTTCTTTAGTTAGCTACTGTATTTCTGACTCTGCTGCCACTCCTCTAATTCTGACTTTCTCTCCCTTCAACTCTGACTTTTTTTTCTTTCACCCTTTCTCTCTCTTCCTCTTGCTCCCTCTTTTTCTTTAACACAGGCTCTCTCTCTCTCTCTCTCTCTCTCTCTCTCTGTGCCCCACTTTTTTCCCTGTGGTTTTTGCCTGGCCCATAGAACGGGCCCTTTGTGTGGTGTGAGTGCACAGGAGATTTGAGCTGGCATATCAGCCAGCCATTCACCCAGACATCAATAGACCAGAGTCAGGGTGGAGGCTTAATATAGGTTTTGTGAGCCAGTTGGTAATCCACTCCTCACCCTCAATGCCCTTTGTTTTTCCTGGTGCCTCTCCATTTCCTGCTATTTGCTTTGTGGGTCCAGTGAAAAGGAAACGTTTCAATGAACTTGGATTTTGTAGCTAGACTGGGCTTATTTAGTCAGCCGGGGGAAATTCTACTCATTATTGATGGAGAGAGTGTCCTATTGTAGTCAACATTGAAGTAAATAAAAAAATAAGAGCAACACGTGTTGCATGTTTTACTCCACTGACTCCAGTAGCAATGTAATCACTGTGTTGCTATCTCATTTCCTGTGTGACATTATTAGGGGGGGGCTCAACCCCCATCAAAGTTGCCCGTTCCTGCTCTATGCCAATTGTAATAGAGTTGACTTGACTAAGTCCCTTTGGGTCCACAGTCAAAATTCATGTGGCGTCTTATATCGCCTCATCGTTTCACCCTAGCTAAAGTTGTTTTAACAAATAGAGAATAATGGGTTAGAAAGCAGTCATGGCAGAAATAGGTTTGGAACAGCTGAGGCTTGTGAATGTTACCAGACCAGGCCACCTCAGGTGAACCTCTAGCCAGGGAGAGAGCCTAATCTACAGCTAAGGTCTGAGGCGAGAGGTCAAAGGTGGCCCTGGGCCCTTCCTGTGAAGCCAGGCGGCTGGTCTGAGTCATCACCCACGCAGCTGGCCCCAACGGTGGTGGCAGTGACATCATCGTCGCGGCAACCTTTGCTTATACTGTATGTCAAGAGACTCTGCAACAGCCCCGTCTGCCAATTAGAGCTGGCATTTGTGGAGGAAGGGCCATCGCCAATGCCAGGCCCCGCCAGCCAGAGAGAACATGGGGAGGGAGAGAGAGAGACTCAGTGCAGCTGTCTTTTACAGAAGAGCTGGCCAACACAGGCCACACCCTCAACCCCTCGAGCACAAAATATCAACACTTCAATTTTATTTATGTTTTATATAAAGTATTTTGTTACTTTGCCTTACTCCAATTTGGTTTATTTCTGACTTTCTTGATTTTAACTCGCCATGTAAGTCATTGAGAACAAATTTTAGCCCGTGTTTTCCTGATGAATGGCCAGTGCTTACCTAATCTAACCTCAGTCTCAAGGGGTACCCACAGAAAGTTCATGAGTGGTGCTGGTAGAACTTGAGTAGTCTCATTAACAGTGTGGGCGGAGAGCCCGGCTATAGGACCATGCCAGGCCCCGGCTCCAGTGGGAGATCTTGTACCCATCCAATGACTCAGACAGCCCGGGTCACAATGGACCAAAATAAGTGGCGGGGAGGGTGTCAGTTTGCTTTGATCCTGCCCATCGCTCCCTCGCTCTCGTGTGTGTGTGTGTGTGTGTGTGTGTGTGTGTGTGTGTGTGTGTGTGTGTGTGTGTGTGTGTGTGTGTGTGTGTGTGTGTGTGTGTGTGTGTGTGTGTGTGTGTGTGTGTGTGTGTGTGTGTGTGTGTGTGTGTGTGTGTGTGTGTGTGTGTGTGTGTGTGTGTGTGTGTGCGAGACCCTGCTACCACAATACACCAAAGTTGCGGGAGTTATTCCCTCAGACTAATGTCCCCGCACAGTCACTGAATACTGTTTGATTTATCACAAAATATCTTGAGGGGTTTGATCAGAAAAACACTTTGAAAGGAAACTATTGTAGTTGCACTGAAACACTGAGGCGTTTTAGTCTCTGTTTCGAATTATTCTTTTAATCATGGCCTTTTATATAGCAACGGGTAACTGATATTAATAAGCCCCTGACAATTATCCTGGATCCTGTCATTAATGATGACTGTTATCATTATTTCCCCCTCGATATTAATGTGACAAGTCACATGGACACAACGTCTAGGCGCTCCAGTCATACACTATGAATAGCCCAGGAAAAACTCTTGGCCCCTAAACACACTGTATTATAAAGCACTCTGATCCAACAGTGGTGTTTGGCAGTAGAATAGAAAGTCAGTTTTACAAAATGGATTTTGATTTTGCGAGGCAATAATGTGACATGAATGGCTACTGAAAGCCTTTGAAGGGCATTTAGAATGTTGTCGAACATACTGTACACCAGGAATGTCATTATTACTTCCGTTCGCACACAGAAGATTGTCATCGGTTTCATTCCCTGTCTCAATGGTCAGTTTCCTTTGCGATACTCAGGACTCCCCGCTAAATACAGAAGTGGGGCCATAAATCGGAAGCTGATAGGCAACCTGGTGCAAGATGCCAGACACCAGATACCACTGTTTGAAAGATTTGATATTATGTAATACTGCTGTCTGGGCCATACACAGACCACTAACCTCCTTTTTATCTTCATAGTGGCAGAGAAGCAGTGGATTAGAATGGATAGAGGGAGAGAGGGAACACGGAAGGGGGGAGGGGGAGAGAGGGAACAATGGAGGGAGGTAGAGAGAGGGAACAGGGAAGGGGGAGGGGGAGGGAGAGAGGGAACAAGGAAGGGGGGAGGGGGGAGAGAGGGAACAGGGGAGGGGGGAGAGAGGGAACAGGGGAGGGGGGAGAGAGGGAACAGGGGAGGGGGAGAGAGGGAACGGGGAGGGGGAGAGGGAGGGAGGGGGGAGAGAGGGAACAGGGGAGGGAGGGGGGAGAGAGAGGGAACAAGGAAGGGGGGAGGGGGAGAGAGGGAACAATGGAGGGAGGGGGGAGGGAGGGAGGGAGAGAGAGGGAACAGGGGAGGGGGAGGGAGAGAGAGGAAACAAGGAAGGGGGGAGGGGGGAGAGAGGGAACAGGGGAGGGGGGAGGGAGGGAGGGAGAGAGAGGGAACAGGGGAGGGGGAGGGAGAGAGAGGAAACAAGGAAGGGGGGAGGGGGGAGAGAGGGAACAGGGGAGGGGGAGAGAGGGAACAGGGGAGGGGGAGAGAGGGAACAATGGAGGGAGGGGGGAGAGAGAGGGAACAAGGAAGGGGGGAGGGAGAGAGAGGGAACAGGGAGGGGGAGAGAGGGAGGGAACAGGGAGGGGGAGGGAACAGAGGGGGGGAGGGGGAGAGAGGGAGGGAACAGGGAGGAGGAGAGAGAGGGAACAGGGAGGGAACAGGGAGGGGGAGAGAGGGAGGGAACAGGGAGGGAACAGGGAGGGAGGGAGGGAACAGAGGGGGGGAGGGAGGGAGGGAACGAACAGGGAGGGGGAGAGAGGGAGGGAACAGGGAGGGGGAGAGAGGGAGGGAACAGGGAGGGGGAGAGAGAGAGGGAACAGGGGGAAGAGGTGTGAGATACATGAGGGAGCAGATTTGGCCGATAACATCACTGTAGACAATTTTAAATCCAGATAATCTTTTTCAATAAAACAGTTTGTTGCTGTTCCATTTCAAGGTGACATTGAATGCATTTCTTTCGTGCACAAAGCTGAGAAGTGGATTAAGTTATGATATTTCACTCTTTTTAAGTATAGAAGGATATGCTAGAGAAAGTTTAAACAAAAGGAAAACGTTTGTAAACAGCAACAAAGTAAGTAAGCTTAAACATTTTCTTATCAAGAGGGATTATTTCCTTAAAAGAGAAGCAACTTGCAATATCTAAACTTCTGTCACTTTTGCCAAAGTTTTGTTGTTCATTTCTTGGGTGCTGCAGTGCCCTGAGCTGCCTAATCTCTTTTCCAGAACTGGTTGGTTCCAGTTCCTTGTTGGTGTGTTTTAAATGAATTAGCTCTTAACACTGGTCTCAGCAGCTAGTGGCAGGCTGTCTGGCACGCTCCTCGTGATAACGGAGCTCACCAGGGAGATACAGACAGGGACCCGTTCATTTTTTCACTTCAAGAGAGATTGAGGCACGGAGGCTGCTTGACTGGGGGGGTTGTCGTGTTGTTGACATTAAAACCAGTAGATAGTTAAAAAAGTCCCGATGGCGCCCAGAAGTATTTGAATTTGAAGCGTGCCATATTACTGAATCGGGCTGAATGGTATAACAACAACAAAAAACGCTAAGGATCATGGTGAAAGTGGCTGTTACAGGATCATGGTCGATGTAGTCCTTTTCATCCTGCCTGAGAGGGTCAACCGGGAGCCTTCTCGTAGACTGCCGGCTCGTGATTGGTCTGTGTCAGCACGTGGTCCTGTGTGATGACAAATGTAGTAGTCGAAAATGGATCACTATTTAATTAAATATCTCGATTTGTAGCGAACTTTGAAATCATTCACCGGGGATCGAACTTGATCATAATAGACACATTTTAGAGGCCTTCTTTTCACACTGCTAGGTTGCTACTCAGTAGCCGACCAGCAGAGCTTGTGACTTCACACTCCAGACCGGACACTGGTGGCCTGGTTATTTCCCAAAACACACAGCTGAAAAGCCCACCTGAATTTAACTGATTTAGTAGAGAAATGTCAACAACACACTCACAGGTTTGCAACAATGTACGATTACTCAATTTGACTTCTTAAGGGGATTGTTATAGAATAACTTCAAAATAAAGCCAAAGCATTTTTTTTTACTGGTTCTTGGTGTTCCATCTCTGTCGGAACAGTTCTTTGTCAATGACATGATTGAGCTGAACGGGCAATCTGCAGTTTGAAAAACAACAAACAGCTGAGGGATGGGGTTAGAGAAATGTAACCTGTCATTCATAGACAGAGCTATGGATGCAAGGACTGATGATCAAAAATGACATTTTTCGCCATGTTTTGACGCTACACAGCGTTTCTTTTTAACAATCACAAAAAACAAGCTTATATGTTGGGTTCTGATGGGGTACGGAAATTGTACTGAGCTCATGAGGCATTTCTAAGTCATTTCTTTAAGAATCCATGGCTATACACTGAGTATATGAAACATTAGGAGCATCTTCCTAATATTTAGTCGCACCCCCCCCCCCCCCTTTTGCCCTCAGAACAGCCTCAGTTTGTCGGGGCACAGACTCTACATTGTGTTGAAAGCGTTCCACAGGGATGCTGGCCCGTGTCGGCGCCAATGCTTCCCACAGTTGTATCCAAGTTGACTGGCTGTCCTTTGGGCGGTGGACCATTCTTGATACACACGGGAAAGTGTTGAGCGTGGAAAACCCAGCAGCGTTGCAGTTCTCTACACAAACCGGTGCGCTTGGCACCTACTGCCATACCCCGTTCAAAGGCCCTTAAATCTTTTGTCTTGCCCTTTAAACCTCTGAATGGCACACATACACAATCCATGTCTCAATTGTCTCAAAGGCTTAAAAATCCTTCTTTAACCCGTCTCCTCCCCTTCATCTACACTGATTTAAGGTGGATTTAACAAGTAACATCAATAAGGGATCATCGCTTTCACCTGGATTCACCTGGTCAGTCTGTCATGGAAAGAGCAGGTGTTCTTAATGTTTTGTATACTCAGTGTATATCATTCATTTAACCGTCCATAAATGGTTGTACATGTAGCAATCACAGATGCTAAAGCCTTTCATGCTAAAGTTTACTTAGCTTTTGAAATCTTCAGTGTCTTGCACTTCTCTGTGAAGTCAGTTCCCATTCATCTCATTCTAATTGTCACTTAGGCCTAAATGAATGAAGTGTGTCTATCTACAGCCGACAAACTCTCTTCACTTATGGTGCGTGTTAACTGAAGATGATGTGGGCGATGAAACTACGGAAAGCCATTCATTTTCAGTGGAGGAGAAGCGAAGTGGGCAGGGGACTGTTGGGTGTAGTGTATTTGAGGTTTAAAAAGGGTTCTGAAGTTTGACATTTCAAAGTGGAAATTAGACTTGATTTTCCCTTAGCAAAAAATGTATCGACCCCATTAATTATAATCCACATTATAATTAGCATTTCCTGTTGCTGCAGGATTATTTTCTTTCTGTAGCAAACTGGCTCAAATTAAAATCCTACGTATGTACCTAGATTTTCCATTATATTGACAAGATAGTCGAGTGATCTCTCTAACAATGGAAATACATGTCCTTAAAGATTGAAGGAAGGCAGTAGGAGGCGAGATCAGGTGGGACCAGTATAGCCAATGAGATAGCAGATACAGATGTAGGATCTTAATTTGATCACTCTTTTGTTGCTGAGAATTTTCCTGCTCACTAGGAAATGCAAATTGTGGTGTATTAAAAGTAAAAAGGCTTCTAAACTTTGTAATTTCCACATTAAAATGTCAGACTTGATTTGCCCTAAGGAACATTTGATCAACCCCTCCAAAAAATGTATATTAATTATAATCCACATAATTCACATTTCATGTTGCTGCAGGAATATTTTCCTTCTGTGAGAAGCAGGGTCAAATTAAGATCCTATAGCTTCGCCTCTTCCTCTCTTCTAGCACCCACATAAGGGTGGAGCTAGCGTGGCTATCCGAATTATCGCGGATTGTGAAAATCCCCCATTAGGCTACTATGATTAAAGTGCACGCAGACCCTATTGTTGAGATGTCATTACGTGGCGTATGCTATTGTACCTGTAGACTTAGTCATTGCGCTAATGCTAGTTAGCATTGGCTCGTGAAACTACTTTCAACTTCCTTCATACTGCATGTCGATACCGAAAAATGGTATCCACAAGTTCATTTTCCTAGCCACCATGCTTCTACATCTGCATTGCTTGCTGATTGGGGATTTACCCTGGGTTTCTGTATAGCACGTTGTGACATCGGCTGATGTAAAAAGGGCTTTATAAATACATTTGATTGATTGATTTGACTCTGGGTAGCAGAATCCCTTTATTAACAGTAATAATGAATAAGCCACTCCGACTTTCAATATCCTCTCAGGGATTTAATGTAGTCAGTTCGATTTTCTTTATTTTATGAAATCTCTCATCTCTCTCTCTCTCTCTCTCTCAATTCAAGGGGCTTTATTGGCATGGGAAATGTGTTAACATTGCCAAAGCAAGTGAGGTAGATAATATACAAAAGTGGGCAGGAGGTTAGGAAGTGCAGCTCAGTTTCCACCTCATTTCTCTTGAGAGCCATGTCTGCCTACGGCGGCCTTTCTCAATAGCAAGGCTATGCTCACTGAGTCTGTACATAGTCAAAGCTTTCCTTAAGTTTGGGTCACTCACAGTGGTCAGGTATTTTGCCACTGTGTACTCTCTGTTTAGGGCCAAATAGCATTCTAGTTTGCTCTGTTTTTTTGTTAATTCTTTCCAATGTGTCAAGTAATTATCTTTTTGTTTTCTCATGATTTGGTTGGGTCTAATTGTGTTGCTGTCCTGGGGCTCTGTGGGGTCTGTTTGTGAACAGAGCCCCAGGACCAGCTTGCTTAGGGGACTCTTCTCCAGGTTCATCTCTCTGTAGGTGATGGCTTTGTTATGGAAGGTTTGGGAATCGCTTCCTTTTAGGTGGTTGTAGATTTTAACGGCTCTTTTCTGGATTTTGATAATAGCGGGTATCGGCCTAATTCTGCTCCACATGCATTATTTGGTGTTATACGTTGTACACTGAGTATATTTTTGCTAAACTCTGCATGCAGTCTGAATTTGGTGTTTGTCCCATTTTGTGAAATCTTGGTTGGTGAACGGACCCCAGACCTCACAACCATAAAGGGCAATGGGTTCTATGACTGATTCAAGTATTTTTGGCCAGATCCTAATTGGTATGTTGAATTTTATGTTCCTTTTGATGGCATAGAATGCCCTTCTTGCCTTGTCTCTCAGATCGTTCAAAGCTTTGTGGAAGTTACCTGTGGCGCTGATGTTTAGGCCAAGGTATGTATAGTTTTTTGTGTGCTCTAGTGCAACAGTGTTTAGATGGAATTTGTATTTGTGGTCCTGGCGACTGGACCTTTTTGGAACACCATTATTTTGGTCTTACTGAGATTTACTGTCAGGGCCCAGGTCTGGCAGAATCTGTGCAGAATTTATAGGTGCTGCTGTAGGCCCTCCTTGGTTGGTGACAGAAGCACCAGATCATCAGCAAACAGTAGACATTTGACTTCAGATTCTAGTAGGGTGAGGCTGGGTGCTGCAGACTTTTCTAGTGCCCGCGCCAATTCGTTGATATATATGTTGAAGAGGGTGGGGCTTAAGCTGCATCCCTGTCTCACCCCACGGCCCGGTGGGAAGAAATTTGTGTGTTTTTTGCCTATTTTAACCGCACACTTGTTGTTTGTGTACATGGGTTTTATAATGCCTTATGTTTTACCCACAACACCACTTTCCATCAATTTGTATAGCAGACCCTCATGCCAAATTGAGTCGAAGGCTTTTTGTGAAATCAACAAAGCATGAGAAGACTTTGCCTTTGTTTTGGTTTGTTTGTTTGTCAATTAGGGTGTGCAGGGTGAATACATGGTCTGTTGTACGGTAATTTGGTAAAAAGACAATTTGACATTTGCTCAGTACATTGTTTTCACTGAGGAAATGTACGAGTCTGCTGTTAATGATAATGCAGAGGATTTTCCCAAAGCATTTTTCCTTTGCCAAGATAATCCAACCACCTGACAGGTGTGGCATATCAAGAAGCTGATTAAACACTCTAAAATGTGCAGTTTTGACACACATCACAATGCCACAGATGTCTCAAGTTTTGAGGGAGCATGCAATTGGCATGCTGACTGCAGCAATGTCCACCAGAGTTGTTGCCTCCAACGTCGTTTTAGAGAATTTGGCAGTGCGTCCAACCGGCCATTATAGCCGCAGACCACGTGTAACCACGCTAGCCCAGGACCTCCACATCTGGCTTCTTCACCTGCAGGATCGTCTGAGACCAGCCCCCCGGACAGCTGAAAAAATGTGGGTTTGCACAGCCGAAGAATTTCTGCACAAACTCCTGGGCTTGTCCGTAGGCTACGGACAACAAACACAATTGCATTTTATCAATGCATTTTTTTTGAATCCACAGAGATACCATGATGAAATCCTGAGACACATTGTCGTGCCATTCGTCCGCCGCCATCGCCTCATGTTTCAGGATGATAATGCACAGTCCCATGTCGCAAGGATCTGTACACAATTCGTGGAATCTGAAAATGTCCCAGTTCTTCCATGGCCTGCATACTCACCCGACATGTCACCCATTGAGAATATTTGGGATGCTCTGGATCGACGTGTACGACAGCATGTTCCAGTTCCCGCCAATATCCAGCAACTTCGCACAGCCATTGAAGAGGAGTGGGACAACATTCCACAGGCCACAATCAACAGCCTTATCAACTCTATGTGAAGGTGATGTGTCGTGCTGCAAGAGTCAAGTGGTGGTCACATCAGATACTGACTGGTTATCTGATCCACGCCCATACCTTTTTTTTAAGGTATCTGTGACCAACAGATGCATATCTGCATTCCCAATCATGTGAAATCCATAGATTAGGTCCTAATGAATTAATTTAATTTAACTGATTTTCTTATATGACCTGTACAATCTTTGAAATTGTTGCAGATTGCGATTATATTTTTGTTCAGTGTAAATTGTTGCCAGTAACACAGTTAGTCATTAACCCTCTGGATAACATGAAACCAGCCTAACCAGCTCTGCTATGGCGAGTAAAATGTTCAGAGTGAGGTGTTCTCTCATTTGCGTCTGGAAGTAGCTAGCAAGCTAGCCAACTTTAGCCAGTTAGCTTGTGCGCTTGACTGCCGTCGTGAGGTCAAAACGCTCGGATCAACCCTACTCCTCGTCAGTGTCCAGTGTGCGCTCTGAATGCTCCAAGAGCGAAATGCTCTTAATTTGCGAACGGGCAACCTGACAACGCTCTGAGCGCACTCTGACACACTGGGGGCAATTTACGAACGCACCCTGTGATTGATGTTGACCATTGAGTGTCCATTGTTGAAGGGCATTATGATTGTTGACCATTGTGTGTGTGCTGACCATCCACAGATCACCCCTGGGAGCAAGGCACAGCAGGGCAACCTGGTCCAGGGTGACATCATCGTGGCCATCGACGGGGTCAGCACTGAGGGTATGACCCACCTGGAGGCCCAGAACAAGATCAAGTGTGCCAGCTTTAACCTGGCCCTCACCATGCAGAAGTACGTACCACGCACACGCACACACTCACATGCACATGCATGCACAGACACACACACACACGTACACACACACACACACGTACACACACACACGTACACACACACACGTACACACACACACACACACGTACACACACACACACACACACACACACACACACACACACACACACACACACACACACACACACACACAGAGAGAGAGAGAAACACACAGAATAAAGAGTCTCTCTGTGCCCCTCTCCTCCTTTCTGTGAGGGCCAACTCTTTAATAGTGGCCTAATTGAAGATTAGACAGATTAGGTGTCATTTTATAAAGGGACAGTGACGGAGTGGGCTCCCTCTTATCCCTGTCTGGATGGACAGACCTGGAGCCTATTTTAGAGGTAGAGATGTGGCTTCACTGTCATCTGAGGACTGAGGAGCGAGGGAATGGATGGAGGGAGGGAACATAAATGATGATGGCCTCCCGGGTGGCGCAGTGGTCTAGGGCACTGCGGTCTAGGGCACTGCATCGCAGTGCTAGCTGCGCCACCAGAGTCTCTGGGTTCACGCCCAGGCTCTGTCGCAGCCGGCCGCAACCGGGAGGTCCGTGGGGCGACGCACAATTGGCATAGCGTCGTCCGGGTTAGGGAGGGTTTGGCCGGTAGGGATATCCTTGTCTCAGTATGTAAAAATGTAATAAAATGTATGCACTCTACTGTAAGTCGCTCTGGATAAGAGCGTCTGCTAAATGACTAAAATGTAAAAATGTAAATGTAATGATATTTTCACACCTGTTGTCCTGGCTTAAACTAGAGAACCAAAGATAGCTTACGTATACTTTTATCACAGGACATGCATAAATACGGTGTCACTTTTCTTGCTCTGTTGACACGGTATTTTGTCCATACAAATAACCAGAAGTGCACTCAGTGAATGTTTATCAATGTTACTATATGAAAAGCTATTCAGTGTAACAATATTATAAGCAAGCAGCATATGTCTCTGGACCATGCTTGAATTTATTAGTTTGGAATAAATGCTTATGCACAGACCCATATCTCACGACCAAACCTAAGGCAAGACAAACCACAAACGCTAATCTGTCTGCAAATTAAATTCTGTGCGTTTACTCTGTCACACACACAAACAGGAAAGTTAGAGCAGTTGACAGATCTGGTCGTCCTTCACATTGGCCCAGGTCGTCTTCTCATTCATTTGAATCTGCTTTGCTGCAAGGCGTGACTCCTGCTGAATCATCCCCCCGCCATTGAGCTACAGCAAACACAGTGGATGCCTTCAATTACTCACACACGCACGCCTTCACACACAATCTCGACTCCCAAGGTTTCAGAGACTAGATAAAGTGATCATGGAAAAAGCATCTCAATAGTTTGTGTGATATGAACGCTTCCTATATCAAACCTTTAGCAAATGATTAAATACAGCTTGGAAAATTCCAGAAAATGATGTCATGGCTTTAGAAGCTTCTGATAGGCTAATTGACATAATTTGAGTCAGTTGAAGGTGTACCTGTGGATGTAGGCCTACAAACCTAACTCAGTTACACTAGCTCTGTCAGGAGGAATGGGCCAAATTCACCCAACTTATTGTGGGAAGCTTGTGGAAGGCTACCCGAAACGTTTGACCCAAGTTAAACAATTTAAAGGCAATGCTTCCAAATACTAATTGAGTGTATGTAAACTTCTGACCCACTGGGAATGTGATGAAAGAATAAAAGCTGAAATAAATCATTCTCTCTACTATTATTCTGACATTTCACATTCTTAAAATAAAGTGGTAATCCTAACTGACCTAAGACAGGGAATTTTTACTCGTATTAAATGTCAGGAATTGTGAAAAACTGAGTTTAAATGTATTTGGCTAAGGTGTATGTAAACTTCCGACTTCAACTATATATACTGTATATATTTTTTATATATTTTTAAAAAAAAATTTATTTAGTCAGGGGAAACCCATTTGAGACCAGGATCAAATTTTTGAAGGTGCCCTGAGCATAGCAATACAAGTGTACAAAATGATCACTCAAACAAAGATACAAAAAGAAATATCCACATTACAATCTCTTCATTCAATCAAAACAACTGCAGCTCTCATTCAACACATCTAATACTAGAGTCTTAAACTGCCCTGGGAGTATCAGGGAAACAAGATGCAATGAGTTCTGCAGGTTATTCCAAGAATGGGGGCATTAAAACTGAAAGCGGATTTACCTAGTATTGACTATTGGAACCTTGAGAGTTAACCATCCCTGTGAACTGGTTTGGTGTCTCATATTTCTTGTTTTAGCAGTGAAGTGAGGTAGGTTGGAGGCTTTTTCAGGGAGCTTTGTAAACCAAAAGGGACGAATGAAGTGATCTACGGGACTTTAGTGAGACCAGCCGGCTTTTCTGATACAGGAGGCAGTGATGAGAATTAAACCTGTCGCCTATGATAAAGCTAAGTGTGCTATGGTAGACTGCATCCAAACGTTTTAGTGCTGTCTGCTGCGGTTTGATAAATGGTGTCACCATAGTCCGAAACTGACAGGAAAGTTGGTTATACAATCTGCATCCTGCTGTTTAGAGAGAGTCAAGATCTATTTCTAAAAAAGAAGCCCGCTTTAAATCTTAGCTTTTTAACTAGCTCTTCTCTTTAAAAGTTAGATGTTTATCAATCCAAACACCCAGATATTTATAGGCAGGAACCCGCTCGATAAGAGAGCCATCCAATGAGTAAATATTTGTCCATCTGAGACATTTTTGAATGAATTAGAGAACAACATCTATTTAGTTTTGCCCGCATTAATAAGTTCCCGTTTTAAATCAAGGGCTTTCTGTAATGTAACAAAATCAGATTGGTGCTCTAACATAGCTTGGTCAACAGTTGGTGCAATGGCATACATAACCGTGTCGTCTACATACAGATGACTATTACAGGATTTAATAGATAGACCAATATTATTGATATAAACAGTAAAGAGAACAGGTCTCAAAACCAACCCCTGCGGAACACCTTTGGTAATAATGAGGAAATTAGACTTGACACAATCATTGTGTCCTGTCTGATAGATAGTTCTTAAACCACTTGCAACACTCCTGATCCAAGCCAATTTCAAACAGTCTTTGAATGAGCAGGGAATGGTCAACGGCGTCGAAGGCCATTGAAAGGTCTATAAATAAGGCAGCACAATGATTTTTATGATCGAGACAATTTGACACATAATCTAAAACCAAACTTGTGCACATTTTAGAATATAGTGAGTTCTTAGCTAGGAGTTGGTCAGGGATTCTAATATCTTGGCTAGGCAAGATAACTTGGAGATTGGGCTGTTGTCAGGATCTCCACCCTTATGTAGGGGGGGAACATGTGCGGCTTTCCAGATCTCAGGGATAACATCAGTGGAAATGATCAAGTAAAAAATCCAGGTTAAAGATTCAACAATGAGTGGGGCAGAGAGCTGTAGTAAGAAGGGGTCAAGTGAATCAGCCCCTGTGGATTTTCTTTTTACATTGATCTTTAAATACATCCTAGACAAAAAAAATGGTTGAAATGAAAATAACCAAGATTGTGTGACTGGAAGTACATCATTCTCTACAATCTGTTTTGAGTTACATAAAGTCCCTGTAGAGAAATGTTAGGAATTCTCAGAAACTATTCTTTAAAAAAATTAGGCTAGCTGAGGCAAAATGGTTATTGAAATCACCACACATGTCCATCTATTATGGGACCAGAGGCTGTCATAACCTGCAGTGGCAATGAGGGGGTGGAGTTTTGTTTCAACGATTTGACCATTTTCCAGAAGTTAGATGGATTACCACCACTCTCAGATGCACAATTCAAGAAGTATGTGGATTTTGCTTTTCAAACCAGAGATGGACATTTGTTTCTCTAATGTCTGAAGGATTGCCAATCAGACATATAATCAGTCAGGCTAACTTAGCCCAGGCTATATTTATTTCCCATCATCATTTCTCAGACAATGCGCATGTGAACCAAGGATTAGATCTGTCCTTTACCCTTAGTTTTTTATACAGAGCATGCTTCTCAGCAATAGCATTAAACAGAGAAGTAAAACATTTAAGGGCCTGATCCGAGTCAGAGATAGATGGCACAGCCCCCAGTCACACAACTCCAAATCAGACAAGAATAACCTAGGCTACTCAAAGAGATTTGCCTGCGCACCACCGACCAGGTACCCGAAGATGGAGATGCAGTGTGGATAAGCAGCGGTCTTATGTACTTCTGAACATTTCTGCTATTTTGTGTGCTTTTCTTTAAGCTGATCCTAACTTTGTTTTGTACATAATGTGTACATTATAACAAGCCAGAGACGCATCAGAATTCGGCATAGACTTGAACCAAGATTCAGTAATAATCCGAATGTCCACTTTGGTTTGAGAAGCCAGAGTTACAATAAAAATCATTTTCGAAATCAAACTTCGTGCACTTACATGAGTCAGCCAGGCTGCAGCTGTGGGATTTCAGATCAGACGGAATCTCTAAAACAACCATGCTATGTTAAGTAGATACAGTAGGACTGTACCTACTACAGATTTCCCAGGACTGTACCATTAGGCCTATGCCTCTAACGGGAACGAGAGTTAAAACAAGAGTCAATGAGGGTTACCTGTTGTGGGCCAGGACTGAAATCCCATCACTTTTGTTAGTACATTTGCAATGTTAGAACTCAGCATGTTTGCTCCTCTCTTTGGTACCTGTTTGTACCGCATTGCATCACTCAGGTCAGTGGCGAAAGCATGTCAGGTCTCACTTCTTAGTCCCTACTGACTTTCTACCCCTCTATTTTGGGAGATGTTTGTTTGTTCACCTCAGATCCCAGTCACTGCCTGTCAGTTTATGTTCCATTCTGACACTCGGGGGTAGCCACAAAAACAAATGGCCTGCACTATGCTTTTTATGTGAAATTTTACTTCAAACAGCATATGCAGTGGACAGGAAAAGAAAAACTAGTGAGTCATTTAAGGGTCACACTCCCAGCCATCTGTGTGTGTGGCAGGTGTCAGAATCAGGTTGCTCTCAGTAGAAGTGTTTGACACCTTCCTAATATTGAGTTGCACCCCCCCTCCTTTGCCCTCAGAAAAGCCTCAGCTGACCCCCCCCCCCCCATAACCACCCCAACCTCCCTCCCCTCATATCCTGTGTGGTTCCACATGCTGTTTTTCATCAGCCGTCTGATTGTTATAAAACAGGGAGGATAGGCTGGATCGATGAAGTGCCTGTCCTCCCACTGAGTGATTGATACGAGAGGAGGCCCTCCTGCCGTGCCTTTGCAGAGCTTGTCATTGAGGAAGAGGAGAGATGATAGAGACAATCTTTCTTCTCTGTTTTCCCAAGAAACACTTTTCCTCTTAATTTGTTTTTCTATTAACGAACGCCCCCCATAAGAGACCATGGTTAAAGAAAATGGGTTGAAAACAACTCTCACCAGACGACAGGGAAGAAGACTGCTGGGATAAGAGGGTGTAGTGGATGGAGTTGGATATGACCTCTGCTTGTATAATGTGTGGAGATGTGAGAGTAGTGCAAAACCAGTGGCGGTGGAGACTGAATATTCTAAAGAAGTATTTTGCGTTGTTTCTATTCTCAAAGCATTTTTTCAATGTATTTTTTCACCAATCATACACTTTTCACACAAGATTTACAGTATGTTGTGTGTAAAGAATATAGATTTTTTTAAATTTGTGCAATGTTTATACGACCCCCTTTCAAACAGTCCCATTTTTATCACTTTCTTGCCAGGATAAGCCTTTTATACCTCATGTGCACATGCTGGCACAATTGCAACAAAAAAAGTGATATTTTACAGTTAAGAAAATATATACAGATTGTATACAAGTCAAAAGTTTGGACACGCCTACTCATTCCAGAGTTTTTTGTTATTTTTAAAATGTTCTACATTGTAGAATAATAGTGAAGACATCAGAACGATGCAATAACACATATGGCATCATGTAGTAACCAAAAAAGTGTAAAACAAATCAAAATATATTTTATATTTGAGATTCTTCAAAGTAGCCAACCTTAGCCTTGATGACAGCTTTGCACACTCTTGACATTCTCTCGACCAGCTTCATGAGGGTAGTCACCTGGAATGGAAAAACATGAACAAAGCCTTCAAAAACACCCAAATGCGTCCTTTTAGAAACTGCAAAGCTCTCAGTATAGTGATGCAGGCCTTTTAGATGTTGTACACATGAAAAAGTCATTCCGAACTTTATCCGCAACGTTATATTCCATTTTGTTGCGACTCAAGCAATACCTCTTCCTCCATTCTTATGTAACTGCCAAAATAAAGGAAATAATTGAGGAAATGGCGGATACAAAGTATATTGAAAGCATGGGGTGCTTCCTTCCACACAGGAAGTTCCAGACACGTGTAGAATCACATTGAAGCTGATATGGCTGCTCGTGGTGTCCCAACCCCCTATTTTATGTTGATGTTTCTTTTGAGTTATATGTAGCAGCAGGCTACACCGAAATGGAACAGCTGGATAGGGGAAAGAGCTTGAGTTGCGCAAAAGGGAATATAACATTGCAGATGAAGTTCAGAATGACACAACTTCATGTGTACAACATCTAAAGACCTGCGTCACTATACTGAGAACTTTGCCGTTTCTAAAATAATGTATTTGTTTTGTTAATATATTTTCATGGCCCCATACTACACAAAGGAAGGGATTTGCTGTTTGGGTTAAGTTTCTCAAACGTGAAATCACAAAAAAAAGGTGTCTGGACCCTAATATAACATGCCATTTCCATAAAAAATTGAGATTTACTTGTACAATTTTTTACTTCTCCTTTTAACGCCACTTTTTTTCACATATGAGGAGAATAACACTATTTCACCACCACATGTGGGCTCCTGAGTGGCACAGCGGTCTAAGGCACTCCATCACAGCGTCACCACAGACCCTGGTTCGATTCCATGCTGTGATTGAGAGTCCCATACGATAGCGCACAATTGGCGCATGTCATTAGGGTTTGGCCGGGGTAGGCCGTCATTGTAAATAAGAATTTGTTCTTAACTGACTTGCCTCGTTAAATAAAGGTTAAAAATGTGAACTGCAATTCCACATGCGAATGTGAGATTTTCACATGAGTTTTTGCACATTCGATTTTCACGTTACCTTTTTAACATGTGAAACTGCAAATTTTACATGTGCAACTGCAAATTCACATGTGAGGTGAAAACATGTTTTTCTTATCACATTTGAAAAGGTGGTGTTAACATGTGAACTCTACATTTTATACATCTGAAAATATGTTTTTCACATGTAACAATTTAAGCTACACATGAGAAACGTTCAAATTTGACATGTTTTTTTGTTGTTGTAAGGGCACCATTGATGAGTGGGAGTAAGGGTGGGCCGATATGGGGTCGCCATCTATTTGAATAAATGCATTTTATTTGTCATCTGCGTCAAATACAACAGGTGTAGACTTACTGTAACCGCAAAATGCTTGCTTAGGAGCTCTTCCCAATGATGCAGAGTAAAACACGACACATAAAAGACACATGAATTGAGCTATATACAGGGAGTACCACATCAATGTGCAGGGGTATGAGGTATTTAAGGTACATATGTACATGAAGGCAGGGTGAAGTGGCTAGGCATCACGTAGAGAATAATACGAGTCAAATAAAGAGCAGAGTAGCAGCGGCATATGATGAGTGTAAAAGTGGGTGCGTGTTTGTGTTGTCGTTATGCCTGTAGTGTGTGTGTGAATGTGGCAGAGGTTTGTGGAAGAGTGTCAGTGTAGCGTGTGTGTGTGTATATAGTGTGTAAAAAGTATTGGGACAGTGGCACATTTTTTGTTGTTGTTTTGTCTCTGTTCTCCAGCACTTTGGATTTGAAATGAGACACATTTATTGTGAATAAGAATAGAATATGTTTCTAAATAAGGATGAGTGAGAAAGTTACAGACCCACAAATACCTTTTTTTGGGGTATGATCTTTGTGTCTAACTTTCTCACTCATCGTTTTTCACGATTCATGTAGGATTGTCCGTAATCATGGTTTCATCCACATTAATGCAGAAGTGTTTGGAAACATTCTATTCTTATTTACAATAAAGTGACTCCAAAATGACACAATACATTATTTATATTGAGCACAAATGAATCTGAAACACAAGCTAAGCAAACAGAAAATGCATCCAACAAGTTTGTAGAGTCACACTCTTGATGTAATCATTGCATTCTAGGAATACGAGACCAAATACTAAACTTTTGACTATTTTAATACACATATAAGCGAATTTGACCTAATACTTTTGGTCTCCTAAAATGGGGGGACAATGTACAGTAGTTTCTAAACAGGTTCACCCGATATGGTTGAAAATACCCTCAAATTAAACCTGAGAGTCTGCACTTCATTGTATCATTTCAAAGTGCTTTAGTACAGAGCCAGAACAACATAAATTGTGTCAATGTCCCAATACTTTGGAGCTCACTGTATAGTGTTGAGTGTGCATACTGTAGAGTCAGTGCAAGATGTAGTCTGTGCAGATAGTCTGGGTAATCATTAATGAACTATTTAGCAGTCTTATGGCTTGAGGGTAGAAGCTGTCTCTGAGCCTGTTGTTCCGAGAGCCGATGCTCTAGTACCTTTTGCCAGAAGGTAGCAGAGTGAACAGTCTATGGCTTGGCTGGCTGGAGGCTTTGGCAATTCTTTAGGTCTTCCTCTGACACTGCCTGATATAGAGGTCCTGGATGGAAGGGATCTCGGCCCCAGTGATGTACTGTGTTCTCCGCACCACCCTCTGTAGAGTTTTGCAATTGAAGGTGGTGCATTTTCCATACTAAGCGCTGGAGCTGTAGTGGTGCAGCTATAGAACTTTTTGAGGATCCCAGGGTCCCATGCCAAATCTTTTGAAGAGGCACTGTTGTGCCCTCTTCATGACTGTGCGGGTGTGTGTGGAACATGTTAAGTCCTTAGTGATGTGGACGCCAAGGAACTTGAAGCTCTCGACCATCTCCACTACAGCCCCATCGATGTAGATGGGAGCGTGCCATCCCATTTTCTCCTGTAGTCCACGATCAACTCCTTGGTTTAACTGATGTTGAAGGAGAGGTAGTTGTCATGGCACCACATTTCTAAGTCTCTGACCTCTTCCTTGTAAGCTGTCTCATCGCAGTCGGTGATCAGGCCTACCACTGTTGTGTCGTCAGCAAACTTGATGAGGGACTAAGCACCCACCATTAAGGGGCCCCAATGTTGAGGGTCAGCATGTCGGAGGGGTTGTTGCCTACCCTCACCACCTGGGGCCGTCGCGTCAGGATGGGGCTGTATGCGAATTGGAGTGGGTCCAGGGTTTCTGGGATGATGGTGTTGATGTGTGTCATGACCAGCCTTTCAAAGCACTTAATTACAGATGTGTGTGCTACAGGGCGATAGTCATTTAGGCAGGTGAACTTGGAGTTCTTGGGAACAGGGACAATGGTGGTCAGCTTGAAACACGTTGAGATTACAGACTGGGACAAGGAGAGATTGAAAATGTCCGTGAAGACACTTGCCAGCTGGCGTGCGCATGCTTTGAGAATGCACCCTGATGTTTTGTCTGGCCCGGCAGCCTTGTAAGTGTTTTTTAAAATCTGCATATCTAAGCATACATCTTGAGTCTGGTTTTATTAAGAAACTAAAAATGGTTCTCTGCATCTCCAACAAAAATCTGGGCAAATCATTTGAAAGGAATGTGAGTCTTAGTTCACTCTGGCTATTTACTCAATTTTCAGAGCACTCTCGCCTGAGTGTGCCAGAGCGCAGAATAACTGATGAATTTATGAACTCTCAACACCCTTTGAATATGGCCGTGACGTGTTCTCTCATTGTGTCTGGAAGTAGCTAGCAAGCTATCCAACGTTAGCCAGTTAGCTTGGGTGCTTGACTGCCGTCGTGAGGTCAGAACGCTCGGATCAACCCTACTCCTCGGCCAGAGCATCCAGTGTGCGCTCTGCACGCGCCGAGAGCAAAACACTCTGAATTTACGAAAGGACAGTCTGACAAAGTCTGACAGTCTGACTCTGGCACTCCAGAATGAATTTACGAACCCCCAGAGTGCACTCTGGCACTCCAGAATGAATTTACGAACACATCCTTATTCAGTATATTTAGTTATTGCTTGCTTTTCTAAAGCCTACCAACCTTGACAACAGGCATGCCAGTTAGACAAGCTAGCTATCATAACTTATTTGATAGCCCGAAATGGATTCTTGGCAGCTAGTTATTTGTATTTATTTGGGATCCCCATCTTCCTGGGGTCCAAACACATGAAGACACTTACATTACCCATGAAACAAAATCTAAAACAGTACATCATATAACATTATTACACCACTACATATCAACAATACAAAATGTATAATACCACCATACAACAATATTACAATGTATGTGTAGAGTGTGTATGCGTGTGTGTATCTCTTCACAGTCCCGCTGTTCTATAAGGTGTATTTCTATCTGTGTATTTCTATCTGTGTTTTTAATCTGATTCTACTGCTTGCATCAGTTACCTGATGTGGAATAGAGTTCCATGTAGCCATGGCTCTATGTAGTACTGTGCACCTCCCATAGTCTGTTCTGGACTTGGTGATTGTGACGAGACCACTGGTGGCATGTCTTGTGGGGTATGCATGGGTATCCGAGCTGTGTGCTAGTAGTTTAAACAGACAGCTCGGTACCTTCAGCTTGTCAACACTTCTTACAAAGACAAATAGTGATGAAGTCAATCTCTCCTCCAATTTGAGCCATGAGAGATTGACATGCATATCATTAATGTTAGCTCTCTGTGTACATTTTAAGGGCCAGCCGTGGTGCCCTGTTCTGACCTAATTTCAATTTTCCCGAGTCCCTCTTTGTGGCATCTGACCACACGACTCAACAGTAGTCCAGGTGCGACAAAACTAGGGCCAGTAGGACCTTCCTTGTTGATAGTGTTGTTGATAGTGTTGTTAAGGCAGAGCAGCGCTTTATTATGGACAGACTTCTCCCCATCTTAGCTACTGTTGTATCAAGATGTTTTGACCATAACAGTTTACAATCCAGGGTTACTCCAAGCAGTTTAGTCACCTCAACTTGCTAATTTTCCACATTATTCATTACAATGATTTAGGGTTTAGTAAATTATTTGTCACCAAATACAATGCTTTTAGTTTTTTAAACATTAAGGACTAACTTATACCTTGCCACCAATTCTGAAACTAACTGCAGCTCTTTTTTAATTGTTGCAGTCATTTCAGTTGCTGTAGTAGCTGATGTGTATATTGTTGAGTCAACCGCATACATAGACACCCTGGCTTTACTTAAAGCCAGCGGCATGTCGTTAGTAAAGATTGAAAAAAGGAAGGGATTCTACTTGGATTATGTTGGAGAGGCTTCCATTAAAGAACACCCTCTGTTGTGTTCGACAGGTAACTCTTTATCCACAATATAGCAGGGGGTGTAAAGCCATAACACATGCGTCTTTCCTGAAACAGATTATGATCAATAATGTCTAAAGCCGCACTGAAGTCTAACAAAACAACCCCCACAATATTTTTTAGAATCAATTTCTCTCAGCCAATCATCAGTCATTTCTGTAAGTGCTGTGCTTGTTGAATGTCCTTCCCTATAAGCGTGCTGAAAGTCTGTTGTCAATTTGTTTACTGTAAAATAGCATTGTATCTGGTCGAACACAAATTTTTCCAAAAGTTTACTAAGGGTTGGTAACAGGCTGATTGGTCGGCTATTTGAGCCAGTAAAGGGGGTTTCACTATTCTTAGGTAGCAGAATGACTTTTGCTTCCCTCCAGGCCTGAGGGAACACGCCTTCTAGTAGGCTTACATTGAAAATATGATAAATAGGAGTGGCAATATTGTCCGCTACTATTCTGTCATTTTTCATCCAAGTTGTCAGACCCCGGTGGCTTGTCATTGTTGATAGACAACAATCATTGTTTCACCTCTTCCACACTCACTTCACAGAATTCAAAATTATAATGCTTGTCTTTCATAATTTGGTCAGACATACTTGGATGTGTAGTGTCGGCGTTTGTTGCTGGCATGTCATGCTTAAGTTTGCTTATCTTTGCAATTAAACAAATCATTACAATAGTTGGTAATATCAGTGGGTTTTGTGATGAATAAGCCATCTGCTTCAATGAATGATGGAGCTTAAGTATTTAAGGTGCTTCAAATCATTTTACTATTATTCTTTAAATCATTTAAATTTGTTTCATAGTGTAGTTTCTTCTTTTTATTCAGTTTAGTCACATGATTTCTCAATTTGCAATACGTTTGCCAATCGGTTGTGCTGACGACTTATTTGCCATACTTTTTGCCTCAGCCCTCTCAACCATACCATTTTTCAATTCCTCATCAATCCAAGGGGATTAAATCATTTTTACAATACTTTTCTTAATGGGTGCATGCTTATTAGTAACTGGAATAAGACATTTCATAAAAGTGTAAAGTGCAGTGTCTGGTTGTTCCTCATTACACACCACAGACCAGCAAATAAACATTTTTTAATATTATTTTTCATCAACATAAGAATCACTACAAAACGTATTGTATGACCTCTTACATACACCTTAGCCAAATACATTTAAACTCAGTTTTTCACAATTCCTGACATTTAATACGAGTAAAAATTCCCTGTCTTAGTTAAGTTAGGATCACCACTTTATTTTATGAATGTGAAATGTCAGAATAATAGTAGAGAGAATGATTTATTTCAGCTTTTATTTCTTTCATCACATTCCCAGTGGGTCAGAAGTTTACATATACTCAATTAGTATTTGGTAGCGTTGCCTTTAAATTGTTTAACTTGGGTCAAACGTTTCAGGTAGCCTTCCACACGCTTCCCACAATAAGTTGGGTGAATTTTGGCCCATTCCTCCTGACAGAGCTGGTGGAACTGAGTCAGGTTTGTAGGCCTCCTTGCTCGCACACGCTTTTTCAGTTCTGCCCACACATTTTCTATAGGATTGAGGTCAGGACTTTGTGATGGCCACTCCAATACCTTGACTTTGTCCTTAAGCCATTTTGCCACAACTTTGGAATTATGCTTGGGGTCATTGTCCATTTGGAAGACCCATTTGCGACCAAGCTTTAACTTCCTGACTGATGTCTTGAGATGTTGCTTCAATATATCCACATATTTTTTTTTCTTCATGATGCCATCTATTTTGTGAAGTGCACCAGTCCCTCCTGCAGCAAAGCACCCCCACAACATGATGCTGCCACCGCCGTGCTTCACGGTTGGGATGGTGTTCTTCGGCTTGCAAGTCTCCCCCTTTTTCCTCCAAATATAATGATGGTCATTATGGCCAAACAGTTCTATTTTTGTTTCATCAGACCAGAGGACATTTCTCCAAAAAGTACGATCTTTGTATCCTTGTGCAGTTGCAAACTGTAGTCTGGCTTTTTTATGGCGGTTTTGGAGCAGTGGCTTCTTCCTTGCTGAACGGCCTTTCAGGTTATGTCAATATAGGACTCAATTTACTGTGGATATAGATCATTTTGTACCTGTTTCCTCCAACATCTTCACAAGGTCCTTTGCTGTTGTTCTGGGATTGATTTGCACTTTTTGCACCAAAGTGCGTTCATCTCTAGGAGACAGAACGCGTCTCCTTCCTGATCGGTATGATGGCTGCGTGGTCCCATGGTGTTAACCTCCAATTGACTCAAATGATGTCAATTAGCCTATCAAAACTTCTAAAGCCATGACAGGTTCTGGAATTTTCCAAGCTGTTTAAAGGCACAGTCAACTTAGTGTATGTAAACTTCTGACCCACTAGAATTGTGATACAGTGACTTATAAATGAAATAATCCGTCTGTAAACAATTGTTGGAAAAATGACTTGTGCACAAAGTAGATTTCCTAACCGACATGTCAAAACTATAGTTTGTCAACAAGAAATTTGTGGAGTGGTTGAAAAACGAGTTTTAATGACTCCAACCTAAGTGTATGTAAACTTCTGACTTCAACTGTATATTGTGGTCACAACGTCGAATGGATTTGGACACTGCTTTAAAGCAAATTTCTGCAGCTTTAGTAAAGATGAGATCAATACATGTTGATTTCAATCCTGTGCTGTCTGTAACTACCCTGGTAGCTTGACTGATAACCTGAACCAGGATGCAGGCACTGGTTACAGTTTGAAGCTTTTTCTTGAGTGAGCAGCTTCATGAAAGCCAGTCAGTATATTGAAATTACCCAGAAAACATACCTCTCTGTTGATATCACATACTTTATCAAGCATTTCAAACACATTATCCAGATACTGACTGTTAGTACTTGGTGGTCTAGAGCAGCTTCCCACAAGAATGGGCTTTAGGTGAGGCAGATGAACCTGTAACCATATTATTTCAACAGTATTTAACATGCAGTCCTCTCTAAGCTTTACAGGAATGTGGTTCTGAATATAGACTGCAACACCGCCCCAATTGGCATTTTTGTATTTTCTGTAGATGTTATAACCATGTATTGCTACCACTGTATTATCTAAGTGAGAGATGGTCAGAATATGAATGTCATCTGTGTTGTGAATGAGCCTAGTCAGCCACCGTACTAGTCACCTTGACATCTGTTACTAGCAAGTTGTTTCTTAAGCTATATATGTTAATGTGGGCTATTTTTAGCACTTTCCTGGATGCTTGATTGTTTTTATTGCTTTACTGAGAAGCTTATCAGTAGTAGACATGCTCATGTTATTAATATTTGAGCTGATAGTGAAGGGTAAGCAGCACACAGTGGACTTCCTACTAGGGCCTCAGTGCTAACAGCATAACTCTGGTTCATAGGCACATGATTACTGCATACAATAGCTGTAGGATCAACAGAGGCATTCAGGGTAGTTAGGGAGACATAAATTAAGTTACTTACATTGTCTCTGCCAAAGCCCCTGGGATAATGTACATTTAATGCAGCATTATGACAACTCAGCGACACAATGGTAGGGATTAACTGAGCTGGTCTTAGGTCATTGATAAGTCATTGTCTCAATGCAGCCTTGAAATGTGTGGCCAGAGTCCAGGAACCAAGATGATTTGGATGGACTCCGTCATTCCTGTAGAGCATCTTCTGTTTCCAGAATGTGTCGAAGTTCTCTATAAAAGTGATTCAAACAGAGCTACAGTAATATTTTAGCCAAGTGTGTAATGCCAGTAGCCTTCTGAATGTTTCACACTCGTGGCCAGTGGTGGGAAAAGTAAAGATACGTTAATAGAAAATTACTCAAGTGAGTCACCCTGTAAAATACTACTTGAGTAAAAGTCTAAAAGTATTTGTTTTTAAATATACTTAAGTATCAAAAGTAAATGTAATTGATTAAATGTATTGAAGTATCAAAAGTATAAATAATTTCAAATTCCTTATATTAAGCAAACCAGACGGCACCATTTTCTTGTTTTTTAAATTTATGGATGGCCAGGGGCACAGTCCAACACTCAGGCATCATTTACAAATGAAGCATTTGTGTTTAGTGAGTCTGCCAGATCAGCTATTAGGGATGACCAGGGATGTTCTCTTGATTAGTGTGTGAATTGGACCATTTTCCTTTCCTGCTAAGCATTCAAAATGTAACGAGTACTTTTGGGTGTCAGGGAAAATGTATGGAGTAAAAAGTACATTATTTTCTTTAGGAATGTAGTGAAGTAAAAGTTGTCAAAAAAAAAAAAAAAAATGTAGAGTACAGATACCCCAAAAAACTACTTAAGTAGTACTACGGCCCAACAATGGTACCAGACCTGAAACAATTGTCCGCTTTTTGGAATCTTTGAGTGCTAGAATCAGTTCTTTAAAATCTGTTTTCAGAAGTTCCGAGCTTGCCCTCCTGATGTCGTTTGACCCCAGATGGACTACGACAGTGTCAGCGCCAGGCATCTGTCGTAGAACGGTCGGAAGCAGCCTTGTAATGTCCTGTACTCGTTCCCCAGGATAGCGCAGGGTTTTTATCCCGGGAACCAAGATGTTTCTTACAGTAGAACTGCTGATTACGACAGCTGGTGCAATGGCTGAGGAGGTCTGGCCGTTCTTTCCCCTCGTGGTTTCACAAACCCCTCGAAGACCGAAGGGCGGTGGGACCCGAAGGACCCGAGCCAGCTGTAGTATCCATCATGGATGAAGAATGGGCCAGAGTCTCAGACAGACACCAGAGAGGGAGACAGAACAGAGTATGAAGGCGCAGGTACCTCCGGATCCGATCTCGAATCGGAAGCCCCCAGTGAAGAAGGTGACAGAACCTCTGGATCCAGAGCGTCGAAACTGTTTCTGGTCTGTGTCCGGTCCAGGCTGTGTCCGGTCCATCTACACGGAGGCCCCCGTTGCCAGAGGACGCTGTTTTCGACTTCCATGGCGAGTGACATGTCTCCATGGCTGGTTGGTAGGGTCGAGAACAGGAACATCCCCCAAGTCATCCAGGAGCATCCTAATAGCTCCATTCTCCAGGGAAGGGGGATCTCTGCAGAGTGCCGGCCAGTTGGCTGTGGAAAGCCGACATTTCCACCAGGCCAGAGCGGCTTCCAGCTACTAGGGTAGAAGAGAAAGAAAAAGTAGGATTCCCCAGTAGCTTGTGCAGATTCGCTACTTGATTACTGAGAGTAGCCACTTCACCCCTGTAGTCCTCTGCAAGCAAACAGTTGCTACATTGAAAGTCTGGACGGTCCACATTGTCCTGGATTAAAACAAAATAAACAAAGCTCCTGCAGCGTTGAAAATGTTTAATAACAACCACCTCTTAAGGATCGGACCCTTTAAAAAAAATAATAATAATTGCCTAAAATGACATTCCTAAATCTAACTGCCTGTAGCTCAGGCATTGAAGCAGGGATATGCATATTCTTGATACTATTTGAAAGGAAACACTTTGAAGTTTGTGGAAATGTGAAATTAATGTCAGAGAATATAACACATTCGATCTGGTAAAAGAAAATACAAAGAAAAATTTTTTTTTAATTTTTTTTGTACCATCATCTTTGAAATGCAAGAGAAAGGCCATAATGTAATATTCCAGCCCAGGTGCAATTTAGATTTTGGCCACTCGGTGGCAGCAGTGTATGTGCAAAGTTTTAGACAGATCCAATGAACCATTGCATTTCTGTTCAAAATTTTCTATCAAGACTGCCCAAATGTGCCTAATTTGTTTATTAACAACTTTTCATGTTCAAAACTGTGCACTCTCCTCTAACAATAGCATGGTATTATTTCACTGTAATAGCTACTGTAAATTGGCCAGTGCAGTTAGCTTAAATTCTTGTTAATCTTTCTGCCAATATCAGATATGTCTATGTACTGGGAAATTTTCTTGTTACTTACAACCTCATGCTAATCGCATTAGCCTACGTTAGCTCAACCGTCCCACAGGGGACCCAACGATTCTGAAGAAGTTTTTTTTATGTCAAAGTGTAATTATGTTTTTAGAAATGTTGACAAATGAATTAAAAATGAAATGTTGAAATGTCTTGAGTCAATAAGTATTCAACCCCTTTGTTATGGCAAGCCGATATAAGTTCAGGAGTACAAAATGGCTTAACAAGTCACACGGACTCTGTGCAATAATAGTGTTTAACATGATATTTGAATGACTACCTCCTCTCTGTATCCCACACATACAATTATCTGTAAGGTCCCTCAGTAGAGCAGTGAATTTCAGACACAGATTCAACCACAAAGACCAGGGAGGTTTTCCAATGCCTCACAAAGAACGACACCTATTGTTACAGTTTTGAAGGGCATAGTTACAGTTTTGACTTAAATCGGCTTTAAAGTCTATGCCAAGACTTGAAAATGGCTGACTAGCAATGATTAACAACCACCTTGACATAGCTTGATTTTTTATTTTTAAGAAACCCGGAACAGACTCAAAGCTGTAATCGCTACCAATGGTGATTCTAACATGTATTGACTCAGGGGTGTGAATAGTTACGTGAATGAGATATTTATGTACAGTTGAAGTCGGAAGTTTACATACACTATAGGCTGTGCAATTGTGAGAAAACAGAGTGATGGTCTCTGTTTAAAAAGAGGAGGATCCCATCAACTTTCTATAGGCTAGGCCTACTATATTTATTTCTCAACTTTCCTAATATTAAGTACTTTGCTTCTCTTTACAACAGGAGTATAGCCTATTTGGTTGGCATGAAAATGAACCACGGGAAAAGCGTCCTTCATTCGCTATTTAAGTGCATAGATAACATTTTCTTTGTTTCCACTGCCCCTGTTTAGAGACAGGTGCATGATTATGGTCCATTCTAAATCAAAACAAATTTCACACATATTATGTAGTATATGTAAAGACAAGATTACATCAAGATTAGTCTGATGGGTGACAATATTAACCTGTGAATTATATATTATCACTTGTGGATGATGCCCAGTGTAAGGCAAGAAACAAACTTTTTTTTGTATCACAACTAAAGTGGCCAAATAACTTCTTAAAATTAAGCACATGAATCTGCGTTACAAGTGGTGTAGAGCCTAACTGGCGTACATATGCAGCACGTGAGTTTCAAGTTTGGGGAAGATCATTTTCACCATTAAAAATGCACCTTTTATAATAAGAGCATTATATGCATAATCACATTTGCGGTCACTTTTGATAATGGTGTTTTCCCACTAATGGACGCTTATAGCCTACTGCCATGTGCAGATTGCTGCACGTATAATGTGAAGAAATAGCCTACTAGTTTATTAACATTTTAAGCTAAACGTTCTGATCTGTTGTCAGCCTCATTGCGTAATTATTTTTTTGATGCTAGTGGTTAAATTAATTTGGGATCGATCTCATCCCACAGCTGTCCCAGACTATGTATGGAATATATATTTCTAGCACAGAATAGAATGTCACCTTTTGTACTATGGGGGATAGTATATTGACATAGGCTAGTGCTTTTGCTGTTCGTTAGGCTTACTCATCTTGTTGGCTGACAAAAAAGTAAATGTGCACAGTTCTTCCAATATCTTCAATATGCTCCTCGGAATTTGAAAAGAGCGCGTGCAGTTGCGTCCCCGATGTGTCTGTCTTCACTTGTAGCCTGTTAGAAAGACCCGATCACGTGATGGAGAGCCATGTGAGTGAGAGGTGCTTGTGAGTGAGATTTGCTTCAGAGCACACAGCACTCAGGGAGAAGAGAATTATAATTATTATATTCAACCCAAGGACACAATGGACACTGGCCGCAAAAGGCATGGATTTTTTAGGGGGCATTATGGTCACACAAAGGGGATGCCGCCGGGAAATTTGAGGCATTATCAAGTGCTTGTCAAATGGAAATAAGAGACTGATGAAGTGTGTACAGCCTGCGCAAAAAACAAAGCAGAGTTCATGCCTTTTTAATGCGACTTTTTTCAAATCATCATTAGATGATCATGCAGCCTTACAATGTTACGTTACTGGCTTATTCTAAAATGGATTAAATACAAATTCCTCAACACTCTACACACAATACCCCATATTGAAAAAGCAAAAATGGTTTTTTATCCATTTTTGCAAATTTATTAAAAATAACAAACAGAAATACCTTATTTACATAAGTATTCAGACCCTTTGTTGTGAGATTTGAAATTGAGCTCAGGTGCATCCTGTTTCCATTGATCATCCTTGAGTTGTTTCTACAACTTGATTGGAGTCCACCTGTGCTAAATTCAATTGATTGGATATGATTTGGAAAGGCACACACCAGTCTATATAAGTTCCCACAGTTGACAGTGCATATCACAGCAAACACCAAGCCATGAAGTCGAACGAATTGTCCGTAGAGCTCTGAGACAACATTGTGTCGAGGCACAGATCTGGGGAAGGGTACCAAAAAACGGTACTGGGAAAGGATATCTTCTGCAGTATTGAAGGTCCCCAAGAACACAGGGGCCTCCATCATTCTTAAATGGAAGAAGTTTGGAACCATCAAGACTCTTCCTAGAGCTGGCTGCCCAGCCAAACTGAGAAATCAGGGGAGAAGGGCCTTGGTCAGGGAGGTGACCAAGAACCTGATGGTCTCTTTAACAGAGCTCCAGAGTCCCTCTGTGGAGATGGGAGAACCTTCCAGAAGGTCACCATCTCTGTAAAACTCCACCAATCAGGCCTTTATGGTAGAGTGGCCAGACGGAAGCCACTCCTCAGTAAAAGGCCCAAGACAGCACGCTTGGAGTTGGCCAAAAGCCACCTAAATTCTCACAGACCATGAGAAACAAGATTCTCTCTTCTGATGAAACTTGAACTCTTTGGCCTGAATGCCAAGCGTCACGTCTGGAGGAAACCTGGCACCATCCCTACGGTGAAGCATGGTGGTGGCAGCATCGTGCTGTGGGGATGTTTTTCAGCGGCAGGGACTGGGAGACTATTCAGGATCGAGGCAAAGATGAACGGAGTAAAGTACAGGGATCCTTGAATAAAACCTGCTCCTGTGCTGTCAGGCCTTCAGACTGGGGTGAAGGTTCACTTTCCAACAGGACAGCGACCCTAAGCACACAGCCAAGACAACGCAGGAGTGGCTTCGGGACAAGTCTGAATGTCCTTGAGTGGCCCAGCCAGAGCCTGGACTTGAACCCGATCGAACATCTCTGGAGAGACCTGAAAATAGCTGTGCAGCAACGCTCCCCATTCAACCTGACAGAGCTTGAGAGGATCTGCAGAGAAGAACGGGAGAAACTCCCCAAATACAGGTGTGCCAAGCTTGTAGTGTCATACCCCAAAATAATCGACGCTGTAATCGCTGCCAAAGGTGCTTCAACAAAGTACTGAGTAAAGGGTCTGAATACTTATGTAGATGTAATATATATATACACTGCTCAAAAAAATAAAGGGAACACTTAAACAACACAATGTAACTCCAAGTCAATCACACTTCTGTGAAATCAAACTGTCCACTTAGGAAGCAACACTGATTGACAATAAATTTCACATGCTGTTGTGCAAATGGAATAGACAAAAGGTGGAAATTATAGGCAATTAGCAAGACACCCCCAATAAAGGAATGGTTCTGCAGGTGGTGACCACAGACCACTTCTTCCTATGCTTCCTGGCTGATGTTTTATTCACTTTTGAATGCTGGCGGTGCTTTCACTCTAGTGGTAGCATGAGACGGAGTCTACAACCCACACAAGTGGCTCAGGTAGTGCAGTTCATCCAGGATGGCACATCAATGCGAGCTGTGGCAAAAAGGTTTGCTGTGTCTGTCAGCGTAGTGTCCAGAGCATGGAGGCGCTACCAGGAGACAGGCCAGTACATCAGGAGACGTGGAGGAGGCCGTAGGAGGGCAACAACCCAGCAGCAGGACCGCTACCTCCGCCTTTGTGCAAGGAGGTGCACTGCCAGAGCCCTGCAAAATGACCTCCAGCAGGCCAGGTGTTGACAGGTGTTGCTTGCAGCTTGAGAAACAAGAACTGATTTGGTAATTTGATGATGAAAACAAAGCATATATTTCATATGAATAGCCTACAATCACTTTTCCCAGTGAATCCTTTTTGTTTAGGTCTAGATGCTTTGTGCTAATGAATTTAAGTTGAACATTGCCAAAGTTAGTTTAAATGTAATAAAAAAAAGTTTGTTGCCTGGCCTGACTGTTGATGTAGGAATTAGATAGCAAAGCAAAGGCATTTTCATTAGGAGGGACGTCTACGGTAGATCGCTAAAATAATGATCACGATCACACTTCCTCAGTATTATATTACGTGGACACCTATACACGGGGAAACCAAGCGCGTGTTATCAGTGTAGCCTTTAATCCTCTAAAAATGATGTTGAAATATCTTCAAACCTAGAATAGAACCCTCCAGGCTTCCATTATAAGACTCAGTTGAATGAAAAAAAAAGAATTTAAGAATTACAGGGAGCCGTTTGGAATAACGAATCCTGTGCGAATTGCCCTCTGGCATAACACATCCTGGTGTAATAATTACATAACCAATATCTCTAGTAATAAGAAAATGGCCGTGTGCGTTCCACCAGGCTAAATGCCAAAGCATTTCTGTGACATCGACAAGAACACGTCAAGGACAGAACTACATAAACTTAAATGGAAAGAATAAATGCAATGAAAGCAAGTTTGATGTCTAACGACAATAGAATGCCAATAAAATGAAAGGCGAAGTTTATACTTCAGGCGTCGGCGGGACTTTTAAATATATTACCGCAATTATGACAACCTTGGTTGAAATGAAAGCTGTTTCAGTGCAGAACACCTTTCTGACGGCCGCTTGTTATGTGTTATTCATGTGGTAGAATTCCAAGTCACGCTGCAATAATTGTAATATTCCTAATGTGTCTGATTTTCATTGTTCTTGCTGCAGGTCAAAGCGCCCAGCTTTGCAAAGTGCCACCCCAAGAATCGACTTTCCCATGCAACAGATCCCTCACCAGAAGGTAAGCATGACAGCACCTTCAGAGACGTCACACACTCGGCCAGAAACACTCTGTTCGGTCTCACTCTCCCAAGATATTCAGCACAACGAATGCTCATTTTTCATACTTCCCTAGTTGTAGAATTTCAGTAGCCTGCACTTATAAAGAAAGGATACACACACTAACAAGCGCAAACACACACACACACACACACACACACACACACACACACACACACACACACACACACACACACACACACACACTTTTCAGTCACACTCATATGGGATCGAGTGGTTTGAGGACTCTCAGTGAAACCAGTACCTCCTCTCAGGCCAGAGGCATCAGGGGAGAGAGCTCCAGAAAGCTCCATGCAAAGCTCCTCCATTAGGGGTTTAAGGAGCAACAGAGGCAGCACATCCAGCTCTGGGGTCTGTGAGAACAGCCCTGGACCTTGCTGGTCTGATCTTCTCAGAATTGTACACTCTTTGTGGGGAGCCAGGTGCAGGGTGCCTATGTGAAGTCTCTCACTGCCCTCTACTGGTGATATTGGTGATAACGCAGCACCCACCCCTGCCTTCCAAGTATAACTTCATACAACTCTATTTTTGAATTTGATAGAGTGCCTTTGGCTTTGTTCTCTCTGACCACCCCTCTATCTGTCTCCCCCCTTATCCACCTCACCCACATCTCTCCCCTCCTGAAGGGTCAAACAACCCAAATCAATGGCGGCCTCTCGGCCTGCAATACCTCCTCCGTGTCACTAGAGGCGTCTGGCGAGACAAACTCCTACTCAGGGTCGCCCACCAAGAGGCAAACGCCAAGCCCCGGGGGCAAGACGACCCCCACAAAGAAGGCGCAGTATAACACCCCTATTGGGCTGTACTCGGCTGAGAACCTGCGAGAGATGGCTCAGCTCCAGGAGAGCCACAGAGGAAAGGGCTCTGCAGCAGGCCTCTCAGTGGGGTATGTAACCAAGTGGAAAATGCCAGGGAGCCTGGTAGTAGCAGCAGCAGCCAGGGGTGGCTAGGCCTGTTTAACCCCATAGTGGAGTAGAGGGGGTTGGGTACAAGCTCCGGGTAGAAGATCAGCTAACCCTCTCCAAAACCTTCAACATTTGGAGACCCCCCCCCCCCCCCCCCCACACACACACAAAACTAACCATAGATCAGTGTCTATGTCTAACTTCAGTCCTACTCCAAGGGGTTCCAGCCTACTCCAGCCAGTCCCTGCTGCTCTGCCCTCGTGGGACAGAAGGATGGAAAGAGTCTCAGAACATTCAGATTTAGCTGTGTATTCTCATCCGGAGCTGGCCTCCAGACAGCTTGGTGAACCCCAGTTGGTCCTAGTGATTCAGGTTGCCCCAGAGGGGAATGTGCAGGAGAGGCAGCACGGTCCTCGTAAAGCCCCCTAGCTCAGCCTGTGGCCCTCCTCCAGGTAATACAAAGAGCCCACGGGAGATTAGGTGTCCCCTCTGCCGAAATACACGCCGCGACGTCCCAGACGAGCCTTACAGTACGTGTGTATCTGAAGAGATCAACCAAACCATTGCTTTAAACGTGGCCAGGGTGGCTGAAGTGACTGCACAGTGAGATTGGGGATCGTTTTTTAGTACGTGTCTGATGTGTCAATGAAATGCTAATAGCGCCATTTTGATATGAGAAAGTCCGAGGTGAATCGCTAAGTGCAGTGCTATGTGAACACGGTGCACTAGCGTTCCTCTAGTGCTAATCTTAACGAGACTTCTAGCAATAATTGCGGAGTGCGATAAGATTACTCTGTCACCGTGCCGATGGTTCAGGGCAAGCACCTGTTCTTGTCATCTCTTTAACAGGCCTTGTAATGGCTGGGTTCAGGTTTCTCTCTCCTCTGCTGTGCTAAACATACACTACCGAAATATATCTGCCTGTCTCATCTGGCCCTCTCGCTTCACCGCTCTCTCTCTCCCTTTCTCTCTTTCTTTCTCTCGCCTTCTGTCCTCGTCTTCAACGCACGCAGTACGACAAATATCGCTCTCTCGCCTGTTGCACTCTCTCTCCCCCACTATCTCTTTATCACTTCGTACCACTGCTCTGACATAAGCAGAGTCTGTTATATGTTTTTATATATTATATATGTGTGTGTGTGTGTTATATATTTAAGGAGCCTGCAATGCCATGGCTTTATATAATGACGGACAAGCCTCAGTAATCATAGTCGAGGATGAACGTCAACAAAGGTGAAAACATCTTTGTCACTGATGGCTTTCACTGTTGCGTTGTGTGATTCCCAGTGAACTCAGTCAGTCTTCACCCACTTCTGTTTACCACTCCATTTTCTCATCTCTGACACACGTTGCGGCTTGCCTTTCACGCCACATGAGCCGCCTTGTGGAGGTGGACTGTCGAGTGTAATTGTGTTGTTGACCACTGTCTCTTTCTCTCTTCTCCACTGCCGCTGCCTCAGGTTATTTTCAACACGCCTGCCAAGTTAGTACTTCCTGGATGTGGTGTAGTAGCGTGTGTCCAGACGATTGTGTGGTTTAGCTGTGTGGTGTGGTGTCACGTTGTTGTTCTTGTGTCAGCCTCTCTGGTGTGAAGTGGATGTGCGTTGTCTTGGCTTGTTGTGTAGTGATTCTGCCTTTTGAGATGGATGAGCACTTCTAGTGTCGGTATTCATAATGACCTTTTTCGGTTTGCAATGTCAAGGTGGTCGAAGTCCGCCAGAGAACGTCTAATAAATCTTATCCTCGGTCTCATGGGGGGGGGGGGTGGGGGGTGGGGGGGGCGTTGCCTGCTAACCCTCACAGACAAGATCCCCGTTCATTAATAGTGTTTTTGGATTTTTTTTAAAATCGAGAATAAAGGTCATTTTCTGACTTAATGCTAAATTCTCCCATAAGCCATCAACCATGTACATACGACATTTAGGTGGAGAGTGTGGAAGTGTGAAGCTTCCCATTGACAGATGGCGAATACGATGTAAAGAAAAATGAACACCAAAATAAACGAATCATTTGGAGGTCATTTTTGAAACTCTGCACGATGCAATGGTTCAATAAATTAGCCTTTACATTTTTGCAACTCGACAGTGCATGCATATATTAACATCTCCATTTGCTCTTTTATCTTGATCATTTTACTTGTGGGCCAGTTGTATAACACCATCTGAGCCTGCAGTGATGCTCCCACATACCTGGGAAGGTTGACCTGCGTATCTTGAGGGGAAACCTGAGTGTGTGTGTGCAGATATGTGAGCTGTGCTGTGCCTGCTCTACTGAGAGATTTACTGTACAGAGCATGTTTGCTGTGTGACATACAGCGCCTCTATGGCAACCGATCTGCCTTTCTCTCCAAAGCCCCACACTGTTGTAGTAGCCGGGTAGCAGATCTCTTGTGCGTTAGCCACCTCTTTTGTAGTGCCACCCATTGTTGTGCCATGCATGACCATGTTCCACATGGCAGTACACACGACTGAGGAGTTGGCTGAAGCACAAACTGATCTGCTAGCAGGCTATTACGCTGTTGAACTTTCCATCTCATGCAACTTCTCCTTCCACTGCCACCTTCCTCCTTCCCTTTCCCCTCTTCTCTCCTGTCTCTTCCCTTCTCCTCTTCACCCTCCCCGTCACAACCCTGCCGCCTTCCTCCGGACCCTCCACCGCTCTCCACAACAGCAACGACTACATCCCCAACTTCAACCCCAATGCGCTGAAGGACACTGCCCTGTCCACCCACAAGCCCATCGAGGTGAAGGGTCCTGGGGGCAAGGCCACCATCATCCATGCCCAGTACAACACCCCCATTAGCATGTACTCCCAGGACGCCATCATGGACGCCATCGCCGGACAGTCCCAGTCCAAGGGCCACGAGGGCGGGTAAGACCCTCCTTCCTCTGCACTCCCTCCCTCCCTTTCCTTGTCTCCTCCCCCCACCCACTCTTTGTAGCTTTCCTACCCAGCCTGCATGACTTTAATACACTCTTAGAAAAAAAGGTGCCATCTCGAACTTTAAAGGGTTCTTCGGCTGTCCCCCATAGGAAGAGCCATTTGAATAACCCTTATTGGTTCCAGGTAAAACCCCTTTTTTTCTAAGAGGGTATTACCCCTCCTTTCCTCTCCTCTGCTGGCTGTGCTGAACTAGTCTGGCACTGCAGCGTAGTGTAGCCGTGCCCTGCTGGAGAAACTAAAACCACCGACTGACTTCATCAGGATGTCTTATCAGAGTCTAATGATCTAGGATGGTTACCATCCTTTTAAAATGGTTGTACAGTACTGAATGTCCTAAGTGCCTTCTGTATGTGTCGAGAAGGAGCATACATGCAACGCAGATTGTTTGTGACAGGTAGCAGTGACATCTGTGTGTTCAAAGGGTGGTGTTGGTTGTGTGTTGGTGCAGTGCTCAGGTTTTGACTGTTAGTTTTGTGGTTGTATTACTGCTGTATTGCCTGGTGCCGGAAGGGGTTTGGTTTTGTGCGCCAAGGCACAGATGTTGTACATTTTATAAAGGCGTATTCCTTGTTACAAAGGCAGGTCACCTGTTGCTGTGTTCAAGTGTATTTGTTAGGTTCTTTCCATTCGCTCTCTGAATGGAATGTCTTCATGCCGTGCTCACCTTCAAGCATAAAACCACCGAGTTAGTCACCAAGCCGTCCCTGTCCATTTACATATCCTCACTCATGAATACCTTTCAAGTACTTGGAGATCTCAGTACACACATCGTATTCAGCTGGTTACCGTTGCAAAAATGGATCATTTCATGAAAGGGACCGTCAACTCTTGATTTGTATCAGTGTATGTAAATACGTAGACACGCATGCTTCCTGTAAACAGGCAAATTGTTTTGTTCATATGTGGAGAGAAGTGGCCTTTTTCTGAGTGACTTTGAGGAAAACTAAGGGTCTCACTCTGACATCCCCTATGGAATTCATGTCTAATCCTCCCTCTCTCACTTCCTTGGTTCCTCCACAACCAACCCCATCACTCCCACCCACCATGACATGCTGCTTCCCCCCCACCCCTCTCCATCCATCCACGGCCCCACCTCGCCCGCTCGCCCTGCCCCATCCCTGCTGTACAGAGAGGAAGTCCCAGCCGGCTCCCCCTTGGCGTAAGTAGACCGCTCTGTGACAACCTACGGAGCACAGCCTGTGTGCTGTCTCTTCATATCCCTCCGCCGCCTCCTCCATGTCCCTTTCCCTCACTACTCTTTGCTTGTCCACCTCGCTCGTCCCAAACCTTCTCTCTGCTAACCCAATACGTCCTCACACTGAATAGAGGGTCTGATTTTGTTACCCATGGCAATCTTCGACACACACCACCAATTGGCGTGGTTTGTGGGTTGATGGAAGGACGTCTAGAATTGCCGGATATTGCCTCTGCACCCTTAATCCAATGATGACATCATAGTTTGACGGGAGTCGATTGCAGAGCAGCTGTTTGTAGAGAACATCACTATATGGTGTGTGGCTCTTTATCGATGACTATCTGATTACTAACAAACAATTTTCCATTCGGTTGGAAAATTGTGCTGAAATTGTGCTGTTTTGAAATGTATCGAAAACATCCATCGATTTAGAAGTTTTCATGCCATACATTATTTGAGTTTTTAGAAAAGCACAGAGTGAGGTGCAAACCGATATTGCCTACAGGTCAACCACAGGATCATAATTGTGTTATTTGGCAGTTTCGCCATCTCCATCAATCATTCCCCGCTCCACTCATTCCTTCATTCCTCCATAATGCTCTGGTCATGGTGTTGCAAACCGTTTCTTAGAGGGTGTCCACTCCGCCGCTGGCTACACAGGGATTCTTTATGTTTCAAGGCTCTCTGTAAAATAGGTTTTATTGTCTGCTGTGATGTTATCAAAAGTACATTTTCTCTTGAATTGCAAAAAAAAATAAAAAAAAATAAAAATACATGATTTATATGGATATAAAAGGGAAATGAACGGAGGAGGGACACATTGAAGTGCCGGCCTCAGCTAGGTGGCCAGAACTACTCTGACGCTCATAATCAGTGCTCAGGGAATGCGCAGCTGACCAGCAATAGTTATGCCATGTACCAGGAACTATACTGGTTTAATAACGACACTAAACGGAATGTTCTGAGCTCTTTCCTCCTCCTGCTGAAGGTACGCTATTTCTTTTTTTTTATTGTTTGAAATGATATTTCTGAAATATGCTGTTGAGGAAAGATACCGCAGGGTCCAAGCTAGCTAGTAGCTATGCAGCCATAATGCTTCACATGCAAGCTTCTGAAAATAGGAAACTATTAGACGGCATTTTAGCATTCCATCACTGGTTTGTGTGAGCGTAAGCTGGCGGATGCTCCTTTTTAATGTCCAGGCTACACAAGTTAGTTATAGTATATGTATAACCTCAGACATGCCCCAATAATAAATCATCACCACCGGGCTGCAGTTCCTGAACACTGTGATCAGAACCTGAATAACAACCCCCAATCCCTAAACGCCCTGATGGCGATGGTGGGTAGGAATTAGTGCCAGTGTGACGAGCCAGCCCTCTCTCTGTGGTTCCAGTTCACTCCCTGTAAAAGACGCTCAGGTAGACAGTGCCTCCCCAGTGTATCAGGCTGTCATCAAGACTGCAGACAGGGACATGGAGTTGAATGACTGGGCCCGCAGCTCCTCCCAGGTGCAGTCCAAGTCCTTCCGCCTCCTCGCCCACATCACGGGAACGGAGTTCAGTAAGTAGTGCTATTCTATTTCTGTTTCATTTAGTTTTAGTCTGCCCTTCTTACCCTGCCAAACACTGTTACTGATGGTTCCTCTTCTGTCTTCTCCCTCCCTCTCACTCTCTCCATCTCTCTCTCTCTCTCTGTGTCTCTCTTTCTCTCTCTCTGTGTCTCTCTCTGTCTCTCTCTCTCTCTCTCTCTCTCTCTCTGTGTCTCTCTCTCTGTGTCTCTCTCTCTGTGTGTGTGTGTCTCTCTCTCTCTCTCTCTCTCTCTCTCTCTCTCTCTCTCTCTCTCTCTCTCTCTCTCTCTCTCTCTCTCTCTCTCTCTCTCTCTCTCTCTCTCTCTCTCTCTCTCTCTCTCTCTCTCTCTCTCTCTCTCTCTCTGTGTCTCTCTCTCTCTCTCTCTGTGTCTCTCTCTCTCTCTCTCTCTGTGTCTCTCTCTCTCTGTGTCTCTCTCTCTCTGTGTCTCTCTCTCTGTGTCTCTCTCTCTCTCTCTCTCTCTCTCTGTGTGTCTCCTGCAGTGCAAGACCCAGACGTGGAACATCTGAGGAAATCAAGGTAGGCAGCTAGCAGCAGCGACCGGTGGCCTAGCAGAAAAGCTGTATTTAGGCATTGCTCCAGACCAGACCATATGAGCCCAGAGCAGAGTTCCTGCTGTGAGCTAGGGGGTCAAGGGTCACTCAGCCCTGCTTCAGGCCCCAACTCCACACCACTTTCTGTGCTGAACTTGAAGGTTAGCATGTGACTCATGTCATTCTGAGCCAACAGTAAGAATAGTCTGAAGTGTATCGATACTGCAGTGCCCCTCACATGGATTACAAATAGCCCTCATGATGAGCTCACACAAGTTCCCAGCAGTCTGTTAGACTTCTCCAGCTGAAATGACACAGAACGTGTTTAACTTCTTTGTTTTCTCATGAGTGATTTCTCATGCCTGAGCTAATTCATCAGGGACCCTGATACAGTATAGTGCAGGACATCATAGACCCACCCAGGAGTTGGGTTGATTTGTGTTTGTGGAGAATTTGGGAGCCCCCAGTGCACTCTTACCCTCACAGGACTCAGGCAGGGGAGTGGAGGCCACAGTCCCTAACCCATCTCTAATCCCCCCTTTTCTCCCTCTCTCTTTCTTCCCCCCATTTTCCTTTTTGTCTTTCCTCATGCCACAGGGAAAAGTTTGACACAGAATTTAAAGGCCCACGTTTTGCCAAATTGAAGAATTGGCACAATGGCCTGTCTGCTCAAATCCTTAACGTGCCAGAAAAAAACCCTGGTTTAAAATAAGTGTGAGACCGAATGTAACTGTAGCAATCAGAGAAGGGTAGAGCAGGTGAGTGAGGAGAAGGTCAGGCTAAAGATCCTGGAATGTGAGTTAGTGGAAAGAGGTTTGTTCAATACTTGTTGATCACATGTTGTAATGGAGATTTTAGCCCAATGTCATCTTTCCCTCTTATTCTGCTAATGAAAGTTGATCGTAGTTTTCAAAGTTAATTGCAGCTGTATAAAAAGTTGGATTGTATTTCAACCTTAAATTATCACTATTTGAGCTTGACATCGTGATATAAGTATGAATAAAAACGATACCACTGTGAACGAAATACATTTTTCCTTTGGTCGCTTTCGTATCGTATTTTTCAGATTCAGTTTTGATGTAGCCGTTTATAATCTTTATATAGAGGAAATAGAAAGAAATATGACTGACGAAGCCAGAACCAGAAGGTTATATTGTCTTAAGAGTTGAATATCTTTTCATCATAACACCCTCTTAGAGATCATAAACAATTATAAATACAGGTCTAGGATCTTCATTTGATCACTCTTTTGTTGTTGGGAATTTTCCTGCACCGCAGGAAATGCAGATGAGCTTCATGATTTAAATAAATGAACTGAAAACACTCAATAACACACAGTTATATTAACAGTATTGCACTTTTCATGTAGCCCAATTTTTGGACAACTAATAACCTAACCACCAGTCAAGCAACAATATATGGACTAACCGTTCAAATCCTGTTGATGCAGGATGATTTTGCTGTGACAATACTGGTCAAATTGAGATCCTACATCTGTATGATTCATCAAAAACTCGAAATAAAATCAGTTGTTTGTTTAGAATTTCAAAGCCGCTCCAAAGGACCCCATTACATAGAACATAACAGCGATCTCAAGGGTCCAATTTAGGATAAACAATTCCCCAATATCAACCAAAGTCGTAATTATTCTTAATATGAATCACTCACAGATGAAACACGGCTTGTTTGTTTCCTTATCCTCGGGCTCTGGCTCATTGGAATGTGTGGAGAGAAGCAAACCCTTGCAGCCTATGAGAAAGTGAGGATTTAGAGAATTGCCCAGAGAGAGTGAATGGCATAAAGTAAAGTGGACTATTACAGTGATAATCAGGAGTGCTGGCTGCATTGTGCATTGCACTGACTTTTTAAAAAGATTAAAGGATAGGCTGGTTCATGGCCAGATGGCCACATGATTACAAGTATGACTTCAATCAGAGGGAACATTATTGGATTCTATATAGACGATGAGATTCCTTTGACTTCAATGAGAGAAGTTCATCCATTTTCTGTTACATTTCATCATTGGTATTGAACGGTTTGAATAGTAATTTTTTTCTCAACTGCCAAGGGCAGGGCACTTCACTATTCAAGCAGGACTTTTGTAAATTGAAGTTGGTCAAGGATTGCTTTTCACGGAAGCCCCCAACAAAGGCCAAGGCCTTGGCCTTTGAGATGTTTTTATATATATATATATATATATAAATACATATACATACATACATACATACATACATACATACATACATACATACATACATACAACTTGACCTAGACAAAACAGAGATATTTTATATAATGTAAGTGGCTTTGGAATATCTAATAACCAAGCTACATTGCCTCATATAGAGTGCAGTGGTGGAAAAAGTATCCAAATGTAAAAGTAAAGATACCTTAATACAAAATGACTCAAGTAAAAGTGAAAGTCACCCAGTAACAATTATTCTTGAGTAAAAGTCAAAGTATTTGGTTTTAAATATACTTAAGTATCAACAGTAAATGGAATTGCTAAAATATACGTAAGTATCAAATTCCTTATATTATGCAAACTAGACGGCACAATGTTTATATATTTTTATTTACGTAATACTTAATACTTAAGTCGTTTTTTGGGGCACATTCCAACACTCAGACATTCATTTACAAATGAAGCATTTGTGTTTAGGTAGTCCGCCAGATCAGAGGCAACAGGGATGACCAGGGATGTTCTCTTGATAAGTACGTGAATTTGACTATTTTCCTGTCAAAATGTAATGAGTATGTTTGGGTGTTAGGGAAAATGTATGGAGTAAAAAGTACATTGTTTTCTTTAGGAATGTAGTGAAGTAAAAAAAAACTACTTAAGTAGTACTTTAAAGTATTTTTTACTTATGTACTTTACACCACTGATAGTGTGATAAGATATTTATGACAAATAACATAGTTCAATCACTTTGAGATTGTATTCCGAAAAGTTCTTTAGAAAGACTGTAGAAATAAACCAAGCTAATTTTCATATTACCCACAGAAAGATGAACTGACGTGCTTCATTGGTACACCATTTAGAAAACAAGGCTTTGATCTTCTCCACACATGCCATTTAGTCTGTTACACGGAGCGATTACTGTATTATTATGGTACTCAGCCATCATTAGCTCTAATATAATCATGCCATCAATTGTGAGATTCCCTAAACAGAGCTCAATATTATATTGATTGTCTGTTATTACATAGAAGCAGTATTATATCAATGGTCTGTCCATTTAGGCCTTGTCGAGGCAAGAGTCTCTAGCTGCTACTATAGGGAGGTCAGATGTGGCTGAAGGGACTATCATATCAGGAGGGAAGTACAGCCGTCAGACAACACCCTGTTGGGCGTCGTCCCGTCCTCCCGCGTAAGAGAGGAGAACAGGAAGTCAAATATGTGAGTAGTGAGATTTGGCGAGGCCATGTTTGAAGGCGTTGAAAGCCCTTTGAAAGGTAACTCTGCTTGTATTGTTGTCACATAGGGGAGCTGCTGTTACTTAGCTCTGCTACGGGCTGATGAATGGATTATTAATGGCCGTCTGTAACTGTTGGAAACCTCTGCTAACTGCCGCTTCCCTTCCTCCTCACCACACCTCCCCTGAGAGAGATTCCCACCTGCATGCAATGCATGCTCAGGAAGACAGTGTGTTTGCACTGGAGTGCCTCTGGGTGGCTGACCCCCTCTTGCCCTTCATCGCTCCTCCTCTTCCTCCTCCTCTATCATACACCGGCCTCAGTCCCTTCCTCCTCACCACACCTCCCCTGAGAGAGATTCCCACCTGCATGCAATGCATGCTCAGGAAGACAGTGTGTTTGCACTGGAGTGCCTCTGGGTGGCTGACCCCCTCTCGCCCTTCATCGCTCCTCCTCTTCATCCTCCTCTATCATACACCGGCCTCAGTCTCTGTCCCCAAAACAAAATCTCATTCTCCACTGAGTATTCTAGGCCTCCTGTACCTCACTCCCTCTCTTTATTTCCATCACAGATTCAAGAACTGACACACCAAACATTCCTAAACATCAGGCCATTGCTTCACATCAAATTTCGGGCACGTCACTACATGGCTATCCTACTCTCTCATCCCACCCTCACCGCCAAATTAGTGGAAGGTCATTCGGTGTGTGTGCTCAGTTCCCATGTGGTCGGCGGGATTTTTTTTTTTCTAGGGCCCATTTTAGAGGCCTAGTGCCCATGTGACGTCCCATCTTCTTATCGTCTCTTTTAGAAAATGATATTGTTTTCGAAAGCGTCAAGGACCATAGTGGTTGTCTTGTCCTATAGATAAGCTTGTGACAGTCGGCGATACGAAGTTGTATTGTAGGTTTAATCCATGGGACTAATCACAGTTCGGACCGTCAAGAAGGTACAGTTGATTCGGGCCTATGTACCATTCGAGAATCATGTAAAGGGTACAGAAGGTGAGGGGGTACCTGTTGACAGCTACAGTATGTGTTTGTGTCGCTCTTCATGTTGTGTGTGACTCATTGCGTTCCCTTGTCTTAGAGTCTTGCCTGTAGCACCTGTTAGTCAGTGTTTTCATCATCTACTACAGCTCTGCACTAAGCCATCCCCCTCCCTCAACCTCAAGCCCCACTCACAAATCCTAAACCTCCATGGTTAGAGCTCACTGCTGCTTTGAAGTAGCTGAACGTGGTACTATACATACCTGTTTGTCGTACTAGACCCATTTCCCCTGCCTTGACTAGCTGTAATCTCAATTATCGTCCTCCTAAATTGCCTGTAAGAGCATGGACTGGTCTCTCAATCGCCTGCCCTTGCCTGCCCATTTCACCGGTATCATGCAAACACATGCCAGTGTTTACCTGCCTAACCCGGAGTGGTCTTTCGGTTGCAGAGAATGAGGAGCAGAGTGAAATTGTAGCTGAGAAGGTTGCCTGCCCATGGAGCTGCCTTACTAACCCAGCTGCTTTAGTGGGAGCAGTAGCAATTTCCCTATGTTGACAGTCGTGCCAAGCAGACGTTGCCAGCCATCGATTTGTTGCTCTTCAAAACTATCCTCAAGTTTTTCCTTTCCACAGTGAAAGAGAGTGAGAAATGGCTTTAGTATACAGATTAAGTCATTCAAATTCCTAACTGTTTATAGATAATTGGCAGATGAAAGAGTGGTGCATGTATGCAATCAACTATCTTTAACATCTCTCTGTCAGGTGTGGCCTCCTTCTTCTCTCTTCTTTCCCCCCCCTTCCCCTTATGTTGTTAATCTGAGGTAACAGATTTTGATTTCAGCCTTCAAAGCACAATATCCTTCCTATGCCCCTAACTTGAAACACTCATTCCCTCAATACATCTGGAAATAGATCAGAGCAATTCTGTCAATACAATCTATTGATACAGCATGGAGAGGGTTATTGTGTTTTGAAGGCCAGTGTCCTCTGTGTGAGCTGCACAGAATGTCTGTTTATATCAACCACTTGTCGTGAGGGAAGTCTGTCTGTGCCTATGTGTGCGTCTGTGTACATGGCTGTCTGAGTTCAAATAGAGATCCAGTAGTATTGAAGTTAGATGTCTGTACCTATGCCAGATAGGTTAATGTAACGTATACCCTACACCAGGGGTCCACAATTACATTCAGCCATGGGCTGATTTTGAGCTGATGGTCGGGGGGCCAGAACATCAGTAGGTATAAATCATTTGTAAACTGTAAATTGACTGCAAGAATCCCAAACAGATATAATAGTTGACAAAAAAAGTATAATTTCCAACCTTAATTACATTGGGATACGATGACTCTATTTTATTTTTGTGTGGGAATGCTTCGGACAGATTTACTAAATTAAAATCCCTTTGAGCTAATTTTCTGGTGATTTTACAGTTTTGGGGAACATATTTCCTCAATTTAAATCACATTGAGCTCAATTACTGGTGATTTTAGTATTTTATTAAAGGTCCATTGCAGCCATTTTTATCTCAATATCAAATAATTTCTGTGTAAAAATGTACTACCTTACTGGGATTGTTTTCAATTAAAATGTTCGAAAAGAAACAAAAATAGCTTCTTAGCAAAGAGCAATTTCTCAAGCAAGAATTTTGCTAGGACTGTCTGGGAGTGGTCTGAGTGGGAGGGGAAAACTGAAAACCAGCTGTCATTGGCAGGGCGCTTTGGAACTTTCTTTCTTATTGGTCTATTTACTAATTTACTGCCTGATGATGTCACCAGGCAGGCCAAAACTCCATCCCACCACAACAGGCTGAAATTTCGGGTGGTCTTTTCAAACAGCTCTTATACTAAAAGGGCAGTATTATTCCAACCTCATAGTGTGGGAATTATATTTAAAACACAGATAAATCACGTTTTTGACTGCACTGGGCCTTTAAAAAAAATGTTTTTTTTGTTTTTTGCTCAGAAAACTTGGGGGAGCCAAATAACATCACCCCTGGGCCGAATTTGGCCCGCGAGCCCCCTATTGGGGAACCCTGCCCTACACTCCCATCATATAAAAGTGACTTTGTAGCGGTCTCTCTAGATAAAAGCAGTTAACGCTACAAAACTTTGTTGATGAAAACTTGGTTGGATTCAGAAATAATAGTGTCTTTAGTATCTGTGTGACTGTGGCCTGTCCTGTCCTTGTACCCAGCCTCAAAGGCACTTCCTCCGTCACTCAAACTGAGAGCACCTATCACTTGTCTATATGTACTGATCCTTCCATCTCCCCTGCCGACACACCAACACTCCACTCCGTACTCCACACATCTCGCAGTGAGACACACCATAGAAAGACACACTACAACCACAACCTAGGAGCACTTGCTAACCTCACGGGTTCACCAGAGAAAGTGATGAAGGGTTAAATGACCACCTGAGACCACTGTTACCTGACCTCTCTCTGTGCCACACCACCTCCATGACATATGACATTCCAACTATCCATTCTATACCTGCCTGTAAATGTCAACAGGAAGAATGGACTAGCAACATCAATCAAGAGTGAGGGGGGGGGGGGGGGGGGGGGGGGGTCAGAGAGATGTCCAGGAGAAGAGGTCAGGGTGCTGGAAGTGAGTAGGGGTCAGCCATCGGTCTACCACCATCAGGCCTGTTGCTGCTAGATGCCTGCCATCCTCTGTCTGTCCTCCAGCCTGGGCAGCTCCCACTGGGAATTGCATTCATTCCGTTCTCCCCAGTCCGGAGTGGGGCAACCTCAACCCCACCTTCTCCCTCAGTCATTCACTCAATGTTTTGGCCTCATGTCCAAGTCAGCTGTGTTTAAATGTCAAAATCTGTTAGTTTTTTACTTAGGTTTAAAAGTCAGTTCACAAATGTTCTGTAGTGTGCACTCATTGATTATGCCATGCTGACTGAGTGTTCACATTTTTCTCTCCTTTTTTTGCTTTTGTTGTATACTCTGTTTAATCCTTTCCCCAGCAGGGTTCATGGCTGAAACTCTCCCGACACCTTAGATTGTCTCTGATTATATTAGATTAGTATGATATTCTATACCATTACAAATCACTGTTTAATGCACTGTGTTATTAAAGTGAAGATGATGTATATATCAAGCAATATAGCCTGCTTCATTGCAGTGAGATGGTACCCTCTGTACCCTCTCTCTCTGGCCTCGGACATGATTGATGAAGCTCTCTTGTCTTGACACAGTTATTTAATCATTCCCCGTTATGCACAATCGATTCCTGCAGTAAGCAGCTAGGCAGCTTTCCATTATACAACCAGATATCTCCCCACTCACCCCCGCTGCCAGTCTCTATACGTTCTCCAGTGACTCACCCAAAACCAATAGTTCAAATGTCTGTTTTATCTTATGAGCAGATTGCTTTCTTTTTCTGTGTGGTTTTTATTTCCTGCATAGGGGTTTTTGCTCACCTCGAGCTCTAACTCCTTATATTGAAAGAAAAGACTCGTAAATAATTGTAATTGATTTATTTTTCTACTCTTTTTCAATTTGTTCGTTGATGGACATCCTTGCGTTGGGCTGAGCAATATCAAGGCTTTTGGTTTTGCGTGTGCTTAAGGCCATACACCTTTACAGGTCTATTTGTGCTGACATGAACTCTCTAATTCATATACACCTAGCCCTACATGGGCTGTTTGTATATATGATTTTCGGCCTCAGACTGCTGACAGTTTTCTCTCAATGCAACCTAACCTCTTATGCAGTAGCCCTTTTGAGCATGCTCCAACCTCTATCAGCCCCGCACCTGTCGCTCTGCCTGCTAGCGCTGCTTCGCCCAATCAGGTGGCTTCACCTGCTGCTTCGCAGTCTCCAGAGCCCGCCCCCGTAGGCCCTGAACCCACCCCTGAGAGGTAATGCTGTGTGGGTTGAAAGTTTTTGTCTGTTGTGGTTTTATTGTCCTCCGCCAACTGAGTGCTCTTCCTTTTCTTTGGTATGTACCTATGTTTGTGTGTGCCATTTCATTGAGAGTGACTGTATTGTTCTGATGTTGTCTCACTTTTTCCGTTTCGACTGTTTCGATGTGATTGATTGAACATTTATTGAAATGTGTGTTTCTGTTTTTATGTTCCAATTAGACTTGGAAAACCTTGATTGTACTACATGAGTGGTTAGGTGAAAGGTTTCATGAGCAGTATGCATTTAAAGTGGCTATGGCTTTGGGTTTAGTACATTCACAGGGGAGAGTGTCCATATTCAGTGTCCAAGGTAAGTCAAACGGTCTGATGATGCTGTGATCATCTGGACTGTGTGGAAACTGTGGAGAGAGACGCTGGGAAGACCTGCCATGTCTGTGAGCGGTGTGAGAACAGAGAGCCTCAAGGCAGTGGAGTACTGTAGTCATGCAGAGCGTGTCTGCCAAACCCATCATCCTTTAACCCTTAACGTCCTCATCATCATAACGATCCATCCATTTTAAACCAGTTTTTTATTTGACCAGCCTTAATACAATACAACAATGACCTGGGGCTGCGCAAGCTGTTGCTTCTATGGTTGGTCATCACTGCCGCTGCCCCCCCCCCCCCCCCCCATAGGAAGCAGTTCTGTCAAATCTAGAGAGAGTTTGCAGAGTGAACACAGTCAATATGTCACACAAAGAATTCCCCAAATTCCCTTTCCTAGTTCCCCCAGAGCACGACCTCCCTCTCTTGATCCTTCCTGGCTGTTTTAACTCTACTCTGTCCTCTGCAGCGAGCAGCCACCCCCAGCCACCCAGACACAGCCAGTGGCCCCTGAGGCCCCTACAGTCCCCTCTGGGGCACCTCGCCACCTGACGCATGCAGCCTCCCATATCTCGTCTGCTTTGATTACACAGTCTAGGTACAGTTGTCACTCAATCACTCCCCCTGTCCCATTTTTTACCTTTTATGTCAGTCAGGAGATAGGCCAATGTGTTGTGTGGATTTGGTTGAGATAGGAGGGGCAGAAGAAGGTACAGATGCTAGTACATATTTGCTATTTTATGGGGGGCCAGAGAAGAGGTTTGTGAGGAATATGGATTGGGTTGGGAGAGCTTTATTTTCTGATGCTGAAATAGTGGATGCAAGAGTATACAGGGTGTCAAACAGGATTTATTTGGATTGTCCACAATAGATGATCTATAGATGCTCAAACTATTAGCAAACTACCAACTGCAAGTCAGTTTATATGCAACAGCTTGCTAGGGTTGGTGTATAACTCTCTTCGACATAATTACATGAGCCAGATATTGCATCTTGGTAAAATACACCAGATCACCCCATTGGACCTTGGACATTCAATGGCGATGTCTGAGATCATTTTCTTAGACTTCTGGATTAGGTTTTTGGACCATCGAGAGGCATGGTGTCTATACTACTTTATTGGACCCTCCGAAAACTATTTTGGACCATCACAGCAGATGAAATGAATTTCCATGTAAATGGACAATAAAGTATATCATATCGTATCCATGAGTGGTGGTTTGTCAGTAGGATCAAAAATCACATAAAAAAATAGTGTCCCATCTACTTGCAGGGTACCACGAAAGGCCATACGTATTGAGATTGGGCAGATAGGATAGTTATTGCTAGTGGACAATTTGTTGACAGTTAGTTGATCATATATAAAACATCTACTAAGGACTATCCAACTAAAGTGTTACCTTCTATTTTGCATTACAGTGTAGTATTTCAGAGGGTTTAAGACGGCATAAGAAATTCTAAGTTCTCATTGTGTATGTGGAGGGAATTGGAGTGAGCCCTAAACCGTCTCTCAGACCTCTCTTGTTGGCTCTCGTTAAGAAACAAGGTTTATAAGCAAGGGCCACCGCCCACCTCTGCGCTGGAGGCTCTGTCAATCACCCCAGTGTTCCGAACCAGCACTTTGCCCAAACGAAAGCGCACCCTGCCCTCTGGGAAACCCAAGCACCTGAGGTACACACACACCTGGACAGACTGACACAGTGACAGAGAGACTGACCACGTCCCAGACAGTGGTGTGCAGAGTTGCTTAGGTACGTGGGATAGGGGACAGGAGGGTAAAAAAAAAAACGTGAACTTTGGGACACTAGCCGGATCAAAGGAGCCATGACTGCAGCGTTGCTTCATTCCTATTGGCCATGTTTCATAAGAAAATCGGATTATTTACATCTGTCGCAGCATGAAAAGTGGTGCAAAATGAACTGCGACAGACCCAATTGGATACATGCACATTTTATGGGACTGCAATAGGTCGGTGCAACTTTTTTGCATTCCCTGCACAGGGTCCAACTTCTCTCCGAAAGCTCTTTGCAATAGCTCTCTCCATTACAGCTGAATGGATAGGAAAACGTCCATGAGGCTTGATGTGCAGACTGTACACTGCAGATTGTCGAAAGGGACAAGCAGAGGAATGTAAGCTCATGTGGGGGTTTGGCAGCATTTGCGATTGCTGACCGATGTTTTTGTTTGACTAATTTGCACCTCTTTCTCCACAATGTCAATATTCCCTTCACAATTATTAATGGTTAGATATGTTTGACCCCAATATATAAAAAAAAAACATTTTAATGCTGAATGTGGCTAACATCACTCTGAAGTTGACTTTATTGACATTCCATCTCTCATCTAGAATTTGCAGGTCACCCTGTTTCTTCCATTAACACACGTACAAAATCCCCACTGGCCCGTTCAAGTCTGGACCTTTTGCATGTCATAGTAAGGAACAGCATACTCTCGGAGTTGGTATTAATGGGCTCTGTTCAACCAGCGAAGGCCACATAATTAGTGATATGAGAGTAGTTCACTTGGTAGTGCACATAGTAGTCCAGTTAGTGATTGTACCACCTTGTGTGACGGCGGTAGCTCCTCTATCCCACGCTCTCCCATGCTCACTCTGCACGTCACTGCTCAACTGCATGCTCACACACTGGCTTGACTAATTATGATCTGGGGGGGGTAGTTTGTCATAGAACAGCAGAAGGGCGTAACACTTGGATGTCAATCACAATCATTTGTATCCGGCAAATCAGTGATGTACTAAATCGTTATCTATGGCTGTGATGCACCATTCAAGTCAACTACTGAATGGCTAACTAGTGGCTACAGGCAATAGCAGCTGTTGATCGATGTAATGCTTCATAGCACAGTAGCTGAAAGGGTCATATTATGTGGGCTAGAATGCTGTCGAATTTGGTACACAAATTGAACACAATTTAAAATGTGACACTTATCACAAAAGATGACTTTTCTGTGCTTGTAGAATACCCTCTGATTTGTCAGTGTCTAGTAGGGATGTTATGAAATGACCATTGTTTTGCTTTGCATAACAAGGGGGTTTATGGTACGTATGACTCAATGATCCCCAAGTTTGTTTGGTTCAGCCAACCATTGTAGAGGGTCAATTTTTTGTTTTGTATCAACAGCTGTGTTTAAATAATGAAGGAAATCCAATCTAACCTTGAATATAACAGTGGTATTTTCTAGAGATCTCCTGGAGCCAGTGTGGTTACCACAGTTGCTTAAAACTGTGAAGGCTATATCAACTCATGATGTGCAGTGAAGGGTGGTTTTGAAGTGAATTCATCTCGCCTGCATGTTAGTGTGTTTTTGAGAAGTGGTCCTGTGGCTCACTTGAACGTTTCCTATTAATTGTGTCATTGAAAAGGAAACGATGTGGATTGGATGTGTTAACTGATGTTACCAGGAGTGTTGGCCTGTGCAGTGTGTGTGTCTGTCTGTGTGTCTGTCTGTGTGTGTGTGTGTGTGTGTGTGTGTGTGTGTGTGTGTGTGTGTGTGTGTGTGTGTGCAGTATCAATATAGTTTCCTTGATTGATGGGGATAAATACAGATATGATATATAGGAGCTTAAGATGTGTATCGATTTGGTTTGGCAGTGTTAGGATCATGGATTTTCAGAACCTGTTGAATTGTGTCTCTCTAGGATATATATATGTTTTTCCTTTGTGTGTGAATGTGTGCTCTCACAAAGGTATTGCTATGAAACCAAGTTCACCTATACTTCAAAGAGACTGCTGATTGTGTGCTGCCCTTTCTTCAAAAGCTACACAGCTGAGTCTGTGGTCAAACTAGGCTGACTGACTAGCAGTTAGAATGAAACTGCTGTGATCTGATAATGTTACAATATGTGAGAAATCCGATGACTCTTGCTTTCCTTCAGAGAACAGTGGAGAAAAGTTACATCTGCACATGCAATATTTAAAAACCGGATGCCATTATCGGGAAACAAACTCATTGGGCAGCACGGCGTCATACAGGTATAGGTGTACATGGCCTTCATCCAAAGAGCTATTTTTGACCCCTGTTTTTGACCCCTGACCCTTTTTGTTTCTGATGCGTTATAGCTACAGCCTGCAACAGTCTGCCTCTGGTTACAGCTCCCAGTACAAATCCTCAGTCTCCAGGTACTTCTGTGGGGAAGTTTATCCAGATGCCACTGTCCATAGAACATCTGGATAGTGTGCTTCCTTCCCTTATTGTCAACATAACTTCACTTCCGGAATAACACACCCATATTCCCCTCCCTCTGTTTTTAGCTCGAAGGATGAAAATCGTGCTTTGACAGTGTTCGTTTTAACCTGCGTTTTTAACCTCCCCTTTCTTACAAATATGTCAAAACCTGCTCCTCTCTCCTCTCAAATTAAATCTGTTGGCGACTCTGTGAATCTCTCTCACTGCCATAACTGAGGCTCTCTGTTCTAACACTGTTTCTCTGATACCAGGCTGCCTTTCTCTCTCTCTCTCTGTGTGGGTCTCTGCTATATTAAACTCCCACTAACCTTTGAGTTAAACGTGTCTGGTGAAGTGGAGGAGCTCCAGGTAAGACTCGAAACAACATATGTGGACACTCAGTCAGGAAGGAGAGAGGTGGCTGTCCAGCATTCAGCGTACTAGGTTTAATCGTGAGGCATAGTGCTAACGGTCTCCTTATTAGTAATTGGTACTTGTAGTACAGTTTCCCAGTTTAGATTGTTATATTGTCTAAACTGTGACCGTTCAGAAAACAGCTAGACTGATGATCAGACTAGTAGAGATATGTTTCCATCTAGGTGGTGATGATGTCACTCAGCTTCTTTTTTTTATCCTTCTGCAGCCAATATGGCCAGGCTCCCCCCATGCAACAAGCCCCTCCCATGTACCAGGGGCAATCCATGTACCAGGGGCAATCCATGTACCAGGGGCAATCCATGCAGCAGGGGCCTCCCATGCAGCAGGGGCCTCCCATGTACCAAGGGCCTCCCATGCAGCAGGGACCTCCCATGCAGCAGGGACCTCCCATGTACCAGGGGCCCCCCATGCACCAGGCCCCGCATATGCAGCAACCTCCCATGCAGCAGCCTCCACACATGCAGCAGCCTCCTCACATGCAGCAGCCTCCTCACATGCAGCAGCCTCCTCACATGCAGCAAAGCTCCATCCAGATCCCTGTGGGCCCTCCCCCACCCAAGGTGGTCAGCACCGCCTGCATCGTGCCAGGTAGTTACAGCAGGTGGCGCTGTGTGACCATTGTATGTGTGTTAACAATATGGTAAGTATGGATAGTGTTGACTTAACCGGGTGTCTCTTTGGGTCATAGCTCCTGCCCCTGTTCCACCCCAAGCCGCCGCCCCTGAACCCCCCTCCAGCAGGCCCCCTTGGATCACTGACGACTCTTTTGCCAACAAGTTTGACCCCAGCAAGACCACCAGCACCAGCATGAAAGTGCCTGCTCTACCTCAGAGTGCCCCACCAGCACCGGCCTATATCCCACACCCTGGCTCTGCCCACACCCCTCACTCTGCCCCAAGCCCTGCCTATAACCCAAGCCCTGCCCCCTACAACCCCACCCCTGCCCCTTTCAATCCTGTTGCCCGGGGCGTGGCCCAAAGGGCGGAGCGCTTCGCTGCCAACAGCAACAGAGCACCCCTCTGTGGAGCCTGCAACAACATGATCAGGTAACAACAACGATACACTGGGTGTACAAAACATTAAGAACACCTTCCTAATATTGAGTTACACCCCCTCCCCTTTTGCCCTCAGAACAGCCTCAATTCATCAGCGCATGGACTCTACAAGGGGTCGAAAGCATTCCACAGGGATGCTGGCCCATGTTGACTCCAATGCTTCCCACAGTTGTGTCAAGTTGGCTGGATGTCCTTTGGGTGGTGGACCCTTGTTGATACACGGGAAGCTGTTGAGTGTGAAAAACCCAGCAGCGTTGCAGTTCTTTATACACAAACCGGTGGGCCTGGCACCTACTACCATACCCTGTTCATAGGCCCTTAAATCTTTTGTCTTGCTTTTTCACTCTCTGAATGGAACACATACACAATCCATGTCTCAATTGTCTCAAGGCTTAAAAATCCTTCTTTGACCTGCCTCCTCCCCTTCAGTGGATTTAACAGGTGACATCAATAAGGGATCATAGCTTTCACCTGCTTTCTGTCGTTACAGGGGACCCTTCCTGGTGGCCCTGGGTCGATCCTGGCACCCAGAGGAGTTCAACTGTCACTACTGCCACACATCGCTGGCAGACTGCAGCTTTGTGGAGGAGCAGAACGCAGTGTACTGTGAGAACTGCTACGGCGAGTTCTTTGCCCCCACCTGTGCCCGCTGCAACACCAAGATCATGGGGGTAAGATGACAGACCCAAACGCAGACAAGTACAACACACACAAAATCACTTTGTGCGTAGCATACACCTACACATACACCCACACAATAACTCTTTGTCCCTGTGTTTTTTTTGGTGTGCAGGAGGTGATGCATGCTCTGCGGCAGACATGGCACACCACCTGCTTTGTGTGTGCTGCCTGTGGCAAGGCCTTTGGAAATAGCCTCTTCCACATGGAGGACGGGGAGCCCTACTGCGAGAAAGGTACTTTAGATCAATGGAATAGCATGGCACATAATGAAAAGCCTCAAGTGTTAAATGTTTCCTTCAGAGCCCAAACTAGCTCCTGTGTGTTTGTCACAATGTCTTCTGTGAAAACAGCTTCTGCAACGGAACTACATTTGATTTATATACATAGAGAAAAAATGTTTTTAACGCATGTAACTTTGCTACCTTTTGCACTCTGCTAGTGTTTTCACAATCTATGCTTTCTCTTCCAGATTACATTTCACTCTTCAGCACCAAGTGCCATGGCTGTGACTTCCCAGTAGAAGCTGGAGACAAGTTTATTGAAGCACTGGGTCATACCTGGCACGACACCTGCTTTGTCTGTGCGGTAAGAATGACTACAGCGCTGTACAATAACCCATGTTCCTGCTGTATAAAACGGTTATTGCTCGGATCTCTTGGACTGTACCAAAAAAATTATTGGTTTGTGAGATTCACAATTATGTCCGTCTCCCACAGGTGTGCAATTTGAACCTGGAGGGCCAGCCCTTCTACTCCAAGAAGGACAAGCCCCTGTGCAAGAAGCACGCTCACGCCATCAACGTGTAGATGCTCCATCTGCAGTTTTATGGGGTGGTGGGCAGGTGTTTACGTAGCTATGCCCAAGCCTTGGCAAAGAGCCCTGTAGAGGGCATTGATGCCAGTCAAAATGATGAAAAACACAAGCTGAAGATGATAGCAACAAGATTGACTGTTCAGCAACCCGATCAATCAGGCGTAACAAAATTTAAGTATTTTCATTGGTACTGAAATTCAAGACAAAACTGCCTAAAATGCTGCAGCCCCCCCCCCCCCCCCCCCCCCCCCCCCCAAACATGTGTTACGTGTGTATTTATTAATAACACTTACAAATGAATTATATTGTATATCAGAGAATTCTGATGTAAACTCTTTGCTACTCCACTCAGGTCCCGGAGGGCCTCAATCCAGTGAGGCTGGAGCAAAAGCCTTAGCAGCCTACAGACACAGGCAGACTGAGTGGAGTAGCAGGGCAATCAGTAAATAAGATGCCTTATTTCACAGGAACACTCGTGTGCTTTGTTTTGAATGTCAAAACCCAAATAGCTTGCAGTGAATGTAATAAGACCGTTTAAGTATCACATACAGTAGATTTAACATGATGATGCCTCACGCTGACCAACATGAGCACAGAACGTGAACTGATACAGTATACTGTAGCATGACACATGCAGGCCTACGAATACTGTTTGATTTCACAGAGGTATTATTAAAGTGACAGTTTAGTAAGTGATATTCATTGCATCTTTGGCAAAGTGTTATTTATTTACATAGAATTAAACGGAAGTATAACATCCATGGATGTTTATATTGCTGACAAAACAGTTATATTTGGACTTTTGCTGTCTGATTTAGTTTTGTATGCATGCAGTTGCATCATACAGAAGTTCATAGTATTATATGAAGAACCTGTCACTCACTCTGTCATCCTGGATTTATTTATTTATTATATACAAAGATGGTGCTCTGTTACATTATGATACAGTAATACTATACCAACTTTGGGGATCCAGGTAGAAGATGAGGCAAAACTTTTGATATATTTGAACACTTTAGGGGGTAGGGAAGTTAGGTTTTTGGAACGTGTCTCATAAACGGGATTTGCTCCTGACTGGAAATCAAGGAACCACTCTGTGTCTTTTATAGTATGTAATGGGAATTTTGGGGGAGGTGCACGGATGGTGGACCAGAGCCAGATAGATATGTCACAATGGGCCGCTGGACTATTGTGTCCCCGCAGCTTTGGTCTCTGAATTGCGCTTAAGGGAGGCAAGCTCTGGCCTGGGGTCTTACAGATACATTTTACACAACAGATGTCTATGCATGGTGATATGCCACATACAACCGTAATGAAGCGCTTAACTTAAACAGGAATGTATAGGAAATATCTGTCGGTCAAAAAAAAACAGCCAAACACAATCATTTCTTTCTCACTAGCACACGCACCTTAAAGGTCAGTTGAGACCGTGTGCTTGTGTACAGACTTTATACTTTCAGAGTTTATTTTATACATCTTTGTGTCTTTTCTGTGTTTGTGTAAGTGCGTGTGCATGCATGAGTTTGTACATGATTGTCAGTGCATGTCTACTGGGGCAACATCAGTATTAGTAATGTATCTGTGCCACTAGAGTAGCAAAGCATACTGTGATTTTACATAACACTGAGAACACTACACTGAGTACATTTGATATGCATACTGTATGTGTGTAGATCAACTGGTAAGAAAAGCACAGTCTGTGCCAGTTCAGAATAAACCTTACATGGTACCATTGGAGGGAAATGAAGACGGGCTTGAATTGTTGCGAAATAGTTGTTTACTTGAAGTTCAGCGTATTGAAACTAGTTGTATAGTTTCCAACCACTAGAGTGCAACAGATTGCTGACACCATTCTGCTACTTGGCATGCCTCAGACACCATTCACTACATAGTCCACTCACTGTATGTTCCCTCTGTCCCCACTCCAGCAAACACTACAAAGCCATTTGTCACCCCTGTGGACTTCGTATCCAACAGTTCAATGTCAAGCTTTTTTCCAGGCCCCATGTATCAATGTCATTACACTAACTCCATAATCAGAAAGTGTGGACAGCATAGGGAAAACATTTGTTAGGGTTATTTAGATGGTAACTTTTTTTTTTAAAGACTATTGCGTCAACATGATGATAGAAATGCTGTGCATCCCATTGAGGCTATTTTTAGACAATCAAATATAGTGTATTTTGTGTTACCTGGTATCTGAAGGACCATGTCAGCAGCCCAAAATGTCAATATCGCTGGTTCCAATGCTCACACGTTTCCTCTGTAGTCAACATTGGCTATAATAACACTATGAAAGAATAGTTAAGGACATATTTAAGGAGGACACAGTTTTATAGAATTTCACAGTCCATTCCCAAATGACTATAACTTCTCTCTGCCGTCAGGCATTCATTCCATTTAGGTAAGAGGTCTCTGGTGCATCTCTGTCCTCTGTAACGAGAGACTTAAGTAGCCTTCATCGTTCTCTTCACTCTTGACACTTCCCTCCCTCCTGGCTAGTTCTCACTAAACAGTCTATATGGCACACAGGTTACTTTGCTATGACACTGTATTAAGACAATCCTTTTTAAATTTCAGGCTGCTGAGTGGTCTTTTAGATGTTGGTTCACACATTATTTCTGTTTGTACTGCTGTTTAGTAAACACTGCAAGATTTATATCCAGGCTGCAAGATTTATATCCAATGTGCAAAAGGGTATTTTTTAGTATTTTTGTTTTAGAATAGATATATACTTGGCATGAGATAACAACCACACACTTAAATCGGATCATTGATTTACTTATATGTTTTTGAAGCAGTAACTGAAATATGGCTTTGATCTTCGAGTAGTTGATGGCCGTCAATGTTTTTTTCTTTGGCATGGACTGTGTTGGAGGAATAGAGTTGTTGTCATTGTTCTGTTGTACATTATGAATAACACATGAATTAGTGGTTCATCTCTTGCTGCATTTGTACTTAGAACCCTATCGTCTATATAGACAAGGTCTTTTTATGTGGAACGTTGATGTGTTTGGATTGTAACCCCATATTTCAAACGACTCACCCTGCCTGGCCTACCATAACACTAACTATACTTAGAAATTGGAACATGTTTTATGCATTGCTTTATTTAGTGAAATGCATCTGACTGCTATCAGAACAGAGTTACATGGAGAAAGGATATACCTTGACGATTGAAGAATTTAACAGGAGTCTATCGGTGTGTGTGTGTATCTATCTTGGGAAGGAAATGTGCTTGATTTCGTCTCTCTTGAGAACTTTCTGGATTGGACAATGTTTGAAGGGCCTTAATTTATGCATGCTGTAGCCTATTAAATACCATGACCTTAATTTATATTGTTCAGCAAAGACTACAAATCACCATTATGTTTTTGTTTTACAACCACAAGTATGCCTGTATTACCAGGGTCAATGTTGAGAGGCTGCTGGTATCTCTAGATCTCTAGGGGGTCGTTCCACAAAATGGGTGCCTCTTGCGTCCATTTGATATTTAAGTAGAACTTGTGCAACAATATTACATTTTAAAAGCCTGTTATATTAAATGAAGTGCCCTTTTAAAACAGAATCCAATAAATATAATTTTTTTATGTGAATAAAGGCTACCTAAAGTGCCAAAATTCAGCATGTTGACGCCCCTCCATCCACCCTGTGTCACTTCTTCTAGGAAGATTTTTTATTTAAATTTTTATCCCCTTTTCTCCCCAATTTTCGTGGTATCCAATCGCTAGTAATTACTATCTTGTCTCATCGCTACAACTCCCGTACGGGCTCGGGAGAGACGAAGGTCGAAAGCCATGCGTCCTCCGAAGCACAACCAAACCAAGCCGCACTGCTTCTTTAACACAGCGCGCCTCCAACCCGGAAGCCAGCCACACCAATGTGTCGGAGGAAACACCGTGCACCTGGCCCCCTTGGCTAGCGCGCACTGCGCCACAGGAGTCGCTGGAGCGCGATGAGACAAGGATATCCCTACCGGCCAAACCCTCCCTACCCCGGACGACGCTAGCCCAATTGTGCGTCGCCCCACGGACCTCCCGGTCGCGGCCGGCTGCGACAGAGCCTGGGCGCGAACCCAGAGACTCTGGTGGCGCAGTTAGCACTGCGATGCAGTGCCCTAGACCACTGCGCCACCCGGGAGGCCCTTCTAGGAAGATTTTAACCCACTTGCTCAAAACATTTCTCCAAGTGTCACCATCGTTGTAAAGCCCTAGTTATTTTAGTTGCTTTGACAAAGTAATTTGAAGATTATTTATTTAATGTGATTATTGATTTATTTACGCCTGTCCCTCATTTTGGTGATCCCTGTTATGTGAACTGAACTTTTGTTTTAATATGGTGAAACTATTTCTTTTAAAATATATTTTTTAAAGAAACATTGAACATTAATTGTCAAATCATAGTTTAAAAGCAGGTGATATGGTTTGACTATTTTTGGCCATTTTCTGGTGTTTTGTGGTGGGAAACTGAGCGGGTCGAACATAACACGTCAACCCTGTTACCCATAGATAGACAGGCTAGAAATGTTTTAGCTATTTCATTTTTTTTTCTTTGTGAAACTGATATTCACTTGCCACTCCCTGATGCACAGAAGCATCCATTCCCCCTGTCACAAGGGGATTTATGGTTGATTTAAGAAGAAATTGTCAACACTGTTACTTTATTTAGATTTTATTTATTTGGCACTTTAATAGGCCCTTTCTATAGTAATTTTTGTTATTTAAAAAAAACTCTTGAGATGAGAACATGTTTTTTATGAATTTGAACATGTGCTCTTGACAATGTTAAACTTTGGTGAAATGACACTTCTCAAAAGGCACTGAATTGGTGGAATGACCCTAGGATGGTTTGAATCTTTGAAATTTGTCAATAAACATTTTATTTCACAACGTTGTCTTTCACCTTAATTTATTATTCCACTTCCTTCTCACCTTTATTCTTCATATCCTATCCTCCTCTTCATCTATCTCCTACACCTTTTTATTCTCAATATCATCTCTCCTTTATCCATGTTTTTCAATCCCTCTTATGTCCACACTTTGTCCACCTCTTTCTCAATTTTCACCATCTATCTGCTTCTCCAGATTCTCTATATACCTCTCAAGCTCCTCATCTCCTCTCCTCGCTTCTTCCCCGTCTTTTTACTCTCCACGCTCTTCTATTTGTGAGTAGACTAATGTATGCATGTGTAAAACAAATACGAATATACTGTAGTAGATTAGGGCAATGAAAAATAATAGGTATGTCCATTTACACCAGGGGGCGTCACTGAGGTAATTGGGACATACTTGAATTCTCCATAGAAATACTCCTGCCGCAACTCGGTCCCCCTCAAATGGTTGTGCAGTCGCTGCAGTGATTGGAAAATGTTGGTCTGTCTACGTGTGCTTCATCAAATGACATAGGCAGAGGCAAAAACAGAGCGAGTAGAGCAGGGCCGACGTTAAACTGCATGTTTGGGAAATGTACACCACATTTTTGCAACTTCAAGACGAAATATAAAGATACAGAGGAGTGCTCGCCCGGAACCAAAAGGATTGCCACATCTGCTGAAGAAAAAGGTGAGGTGGAATGAAATCTAACCAGGCTAGATCATACTCCTGTTAATTTTGCCCTTGCTTTGGCTGTTGTCTTGGAAAAGTTTGTTTTTGCGTCTGAAAAATAAACGAAAAAACAAAAATTAGCTACTGGCTTCATTTTGGAAGTGTATTACGTTTATATTTATTAACTAGTTAGCTAAACATTTTAGCTTCGGTTTAAATACAGCCACTTGTTTCCGAGAGTTTGTTTTGAAAGCGAAAACTACCTCGCTAGATTGTTAGCGCTAGCTAATTTTAGCGTAGCCACTTGCTAGTTAGCGAGCTAGCTAAGTATCGAGAAACATTTGTTTGGCTAGCTTACTCGTTTGCAAGTACTTCTACTAGCAAACCTGACACTGAACTCTATTGACCGAATTGGTTAGTATATAGTTAGCCAGAGTATTATTTGCTAGTTGCTAAGTTTAAATTGTTTTATAAATTAATTCACTCATTACGCAATGAAAGTTGTTCGCTAGTGGGTTGCTAGTTAGCTAGCACAGAGCGGTATCATGTAACTAACGTTATAGTATCGCTTCCAGAGACATTACAACAATGTAACACATTTTACTGAGGGATTGACTGCGATGAGGTTTGGAATAATTTGTATCAAATTAGATGACAGAAGAAAGTTTTTCCACTTTCCCTCTGAAAAGTCAGTTCTAAACCATATCTTTGAATTGTACTACTTGAAAGTTTAGTAGGCTAGCCTAGTGTTAACTTCATTTATTATACATAGTTAACTAGCTAACGTTAGTTGTTAACGGATTAAAACTGTACATTGGCTCATGGTAGGCCTCGTTGTAATTTAAGTGTGTTTTGTAACAAGTGTTTATCAGAGGACCGAGGAGGACAACGTACCTCAAGTACTGATAACAAGGATTAAGTTGATTAAACAAATCACCCAAATAAGCATTCATCCTCCTCTTTAATTAGACTTCACGTCAGCTCTCACGTTTCTGCCAATAACCACACACACAGTTTGAATAAAGGGGTTTCTGGGGGGCTACCATGAAGGTCAATGGATTTTTATACCCTGTTGAGTATCATTGCACATCATAAATTGGTCAATCATCGTCATGTGATATAGTCCACACTGATGGTGTGAAAGTATTGGAGGCAGTGAGACACTTTAAAATCTGTCCATACACACACAAACACCCATACACACACTATGTGTGTAGCTAGAGGTCTGTTTTTTTCACAGGGAAAATACCCGGTGTGTTGGTCGCATACGAATGGGACATTTTTGGCCATGCTTTTCTCGTTTGTGAAAAAAGCTGGTTTTAATTTGGGCCTGGAGTGGGAGGGCGATGCGTTGTGCTCCCCACCTTCCAATGCTGGAGGCAACTCTGGAGTGAATGGGCTCTGGAAAATAGGGAGGTCAAAACCAGATGGAAGCCCTGACTGTGAAACTGTCCATTTTAAGCGGCATGGGGTAGAAGTGGATTTCTAAAGGTGGAGGAAAAAAATATTGCATCTAAAGTCTAACATTATACATATGCCAGACATCTTTACATTCTGTGGGTTACCTGGGATACTCCATAAAACAGGCCAATATTGGGGGAGTGAGACTAGGCCAGGAAGAATGGCTAACAAACTAAGCGTGATGATTTCTCCAGCTATTAAAACCATAATCAAGCACATGACAATATATTGTCCCTATTTAGTCATAGCTGAATGTCTTCATAGTTCATATAGACCTATGCCTAGTCTCTCTAGCAATGATTGTGTACACAGTATCTTGATCAGTGGGCTAACAGTGATTATAGCAGGAGTCTAGCCCTGCTCTGGAGCTGAGTGTGATTAATTAGCCAGAGCTCTGTAACTGCCTGAAGTCTGGAGAGAACATAATGGAGGGTTAGACAGAAATGGGGATGGGGTTCAGTAAATTGTGCATAATTCAGATATGATTTATGCACACGCGATGTGCAGATCAGAGGTCTGCTCATTGTCAAGAGGATGTAGCTAGCTGGAATTATCTTCTCCTTTTATAATGGAATGATTATCACTCATGATGGGCCATTTGTTTTGTCTCCCATGCCCCTGCTTGACAGCTGCCACTGCAGTTGAACCTTTAAGTAGGCATAGCCTAAATGTTGGAAAACGAGATGTTTTTCAATGTACTTTCATTAAATGGGCTAACCTACATGGTTTCCGTAAAGTCCATGCTTAGTGTGTTGTAGGTGGTGTGGGTAGTATTGATACTTATTTCCTAGAATTGAAGTTGTTTCAGTACTGAAGTCTGTAACGTAAACCAGAACTTGCCTCAAGTGCTCTGAGTGTGGTGAAAGAGAGAAGCAAAACATTCTCAAGCACTTTTAAATTTACAATGCTTGTTTTTCTAACATCCCTTTATGTTTAAGAGCGTCTTTCCCCTGCCTTGCTTCTGTTGTCCTGCATCCGTCTTTCTCCTCTGAAAGCATTTCCAATCTCATAGGCAGTGAGGGATCAGATTGCTCAGGGAGTCTCCAAGGCTCTCTGGCGAGGTGGTGGAGATAGAGGGAGGGGGTAGCACACGGATCAAGTTTCACATCCCAATGGGTTCCTCTGTCTGCTGTGCCTCCCTGAGTCAACCCCCACTCCTAACCCCCCCCCCCCCAAGCCTGGAGACAGGGTGGCTGAGCTGTCGAAGAAAACTTACTAGCCCTTTCCCAACAATGCAGAGTTAAAAAGTAGGAACATTAAAAAAATGTAACAGTGGCACGAGGTAATTGAGGTAATATGTACATGCAGGTAGGGGTGAAAGTGACCAGGCAATCAGGATAGAGCAGTGGTCACCAACCTTTTGAGTCAAGATAACTGAGTCAAAATGCAAGCTGAGATCTACCGCTCAGATCCACCTCAGACTCCAACTTAGAAGAGCAGATAAAGACTATAACTCTAACCTATCACCCGTTAGACTGTACACAGAGAACTGTTTCAGACAGCTGTGGAGGTTTAGGGGTCCTCTGCTACCACAGGCTGTATAAACCTGCACAAATTCCCGCTGGCTTTTGGAAATGCTGCTTAATGCTGGGCATTTCATACTCTTGACATTTTATCCATTTTCATTCTGTACACTTACTTGCAACATAAAGATAGTATAACAATGAACATGTTGCCTGTAAAGGAATAGCCTATTTGTTTTTCCAGTATACAGTGTGCGGGTGGCCATTTTATTGAATCTTCAAATGTTTACATCTTCAATGCGCTTGTTGAAGAGGGATTTTCTTTGAACACCTAGATGTGCAAATGTTTTTCATTCATTTTGATTCAAACAGCCTTTCGTTGACCTGCCTATTTCAGACTGAAACCACCTGCTTGCTGTATGTTTGACACGACACCCCTGTTCTACACGGTTGCTGGATGACTGTCCTTGATGATGTTTACCATGCAGGCTGCAGTTGTCCTTTTTAATGGTATTGATCTTTCTTTTAAATACACAGAGCCATCTGAGTGGATATTTTAGAAGAGCTAATGTGAATAGGGGAAGGGACAGATTGTTCTGATGGTAATTTAAAGGTTTTTGTCTTTTAATGGAGAAAGTGGAAAAGGTCAGTTTGTTCACTTAGTTTTATTTTGGGAAATCCCTTCCTGTTTGTGAACCAAGAAAATGTGATTATTTGGGGCCTTGTGATTTTATAAAAACATGTGTTGTGTGATGGAGGCCGATCAGCTTCTGAAATAATATGTGGAAGGCAGCTAAAAGGATGGCGTTCCTGGAGAATTCAAATACTGGAGGATTCAGTAAACCGAGGATGGGTTAAGAAGCAGATTTTTAGTGTCTTGTTTTGTCTTTTATAAAAACAGTTGATATACCTCAGTAATATGCCTAAAGCCTGTGGTATGATGCAATGTTGCAGCTCTATGCTGACCTTTCTTTACAAGGACTACATGTGCGCCCAAATTGAAAAATGTAGGAGCACAATGAAAAATATTTGAGATAATAAAATTAGAATCCTACATTTTGATAGGATCACTAGTACTCCTAAATCGAAATTCCAGGTCGCACAGCAAACTGTAGAGCCCTGTGTCAAGATTTGAACGTTGTTTGCACATTACTCGCTGGTTAAATACAGCATTCTCACGTAGGTGTTCTTTTTGTCCAGGTGAGAAAGTGCAGTGTTGAGTGCAGTAGAGATTGCGTCATCTGTGGAGCTGTTGGGGGCGGTATGCGAATTGGAATGGGTCCAGGGTGTCTGGGATGATGGTGCTGTGAGCCATCACCAGCCTTTCAAAGCATTTCATGGCTAAGGTGCTATGTGGCGATAGACATTTAGACAGGTTACCTTGGCGTTCTTGGGCACATGGACTATGCCCAATGTCAGTGAAGACACTTGCCAGCTGGTCAGCGCATGCTCTTAGTACGCATCCTGCAGCCTTGTGAGTAAGACCTTTTAAACAGGTTGACATTCACATCGGCTACGGTGAGCGTGATCACACAGTCGTCCTGGAACAGCTGGTTCTCTCATGCATAGTTCAGTGTTGCATGCCTCGAAGCTAGCATAGAAGGCATTTGGCTCGTCTGGTAGGCTTGCATCACTGGGCAGCTCTCTGCTGGGTTTCCCTTTTGTAATCATTGTTAGTTTGCAAGCCCTGCCACATCCGACGAGGTCTGAGCCGGTGTAGTAGGATTCGATCTTAGTCCTGTATTGAAGCTTTGCCTGTTTGGTGATTTGTCAAAGGGCGTAGGGGAATTTCATATAAACGTCTGATTAGTGGGAGGAGAAAAAAAGCGGCAGCTCTAGAATTTGTTGCGTGCGGATTTTTACCTTGTCAGATCGGGGATTCGAACCTTTCGGTTACTGGCCCAAAGCTCTAACCACTAGGCTACCTGCCGCCCCAAAATTGTTGACAAGTAGTACTGATTATTGTTTCTTTGCTGTACTACCTCTTTAAGAGGTTAAATGCACACAAGTCTTTTAATTGCTATGTCAGGAACCACTGCAGTACAAATCTAGTAGGCCCTTGTTTATGGGATTTAGGCTGGCAAGTGTTTAAAATGGATTAACACATGAAAACATTGCTGAGTAAGTTCACTTATAGGCCTGCATTTTCATAGCTTCATTTTCAAATTGCAGCCGTCTGTCATTGTTTCTCAGTTTGACCTGTGAGTGTATACTCTGTCCAATGTGTGCCATCCCCAAATATTTTCCATGCTCTTCATCAAGGTCTGTTTGGCCTAATGTTAATACAACTTGATCACTGATTTAAGACCAGCTGGTAGCCTAGTCCAAATGTCAACTGGTATGCTCACAACTGTGAGAATAATTGAATGTCGATAAGATAAGTGCAGGGGTATTCTTTTTGCATAAATTCTGTTTTCTTCCCCTGAGCAATAATGGATGGTACATGCAGTGGGAAGACTCATCAACCCACAAGACCCATCTCCACTCCAACCAGAATGTCTGTCTTAAAATATGACACATGAAATTGGATAAAAACAGAGAAAGGAGCAGGGCCTAACATATATATATATATTTTTTTACCAGCCAGTTTTGTTTACCAGCGCAAATATATTTTTTCACAAAAATTACACCAACCAAACACAAGCAAAAAAAAGATGAGCATGCTTTCTAATGTTTCTAAAACAATAAATGTATTACTAGTAAGAATTAATGTGGTATATTGTTTTGATTTCATTTTTTGTGACCTGAGTCTTTTAACCAAAATATCAAAGTTGAGACACATGTTCACCTGCCTCTAAGGTTACCCTGTAATGTGACTCCAGTCACCTTTTTGCCTTTGAGATTGAGTCTGACTAGTAAGTAGTCTGTTGTCTTCTCTTCACTAGCAGTTAAAACTGAAATATTGAAATATAACTTGCCAAGAAACACAAGGACAAACACCAAGACTTTATTTCAAGTAAATTAGACCATCTGTTATGCCTGTGAGCAGTGCTTCTAAAAATACATCTTTCACTCAGCTCTTCAGGGTTCCCCAACTAGTGGCCTGCGGTCCCCAAGTTTTCTTAGCAAAAAAGAGGGGAAACTCACATCATCCACTATCAATGTGTAGCACCCACCTCAGTGATGCACGGCAACCATTTTTGTGCCAGAACTCTCACCACACATAAACTATCAGTTGGAGAGGTGAGGAGTGATATATTCCAATTAGGAATGAGGGGGATACTTAGGTGGCCAGGTTGGGAATTTAGCCATGACACCGGGTTGAACACCCCTACTCTTACAATAAGCGCCATAGGATTTTGAATGACCACAGACAGTCGGGACACCAGTTTTAACGTCCCAGCCGAAAGACGGCACCCTACGCAGGACAATGTTCCCAAGTGTAATCAAGGTTTGACATTGGTCAAATATTATATCCCTTTAGGCTTGCGGTCTAAAAATATAAGAAAAATAAGTGAATGTATGCTTGTTGAAAACACTGAGCTAGATGTAGGTTAGGACTTTGGTTAAAGTAGCTAGTTAACAGGAGGCTGATTATTCCTCTAAGGAAGCAGTTGGACTTGATTTAAGGTGAGTTGCTGAGAGAGGAGGGGGGAAAAGCTGGCGTAGGCCCATACACATCCCCACACAGAGAGGACCCTGTGAACGGACCGGAGCCACTCTCCCTCCCCCTGTATGGTCTTTAATTTCAATTAGCTGTGGCTGATCGTTCACTTTGATGGCATTAGTCGCTCCTCTGAGCTTCGACACATTTGCCTCTGCTCTCGTGCCACTCTGTTGGTTTTGCTAAAGCCGACGGAATTAACTTCAGCGATGGAATCTCCAAATGCTTCACTTCGACTTCCTTTTTCCAGCCTCTGTCACACACCTGCACACAAACTCACACACCAGCCCAATGTTTCTTTTCGTTTTTTGTTTGTTGACTTTAGTTTTTTCTGTGCCGCGGGATTCCTCGCACTTTTGGGCAGCAGTGTTCCCCTTCCTGGCTGACAGTTCTTTTCCGTTGTGTAACCACCGTCTTTGTCCTTCCTTACATAACTATCCTGTCAGACAGTGAAGTTTAACACCTGACACCTAGTGCTGTGAGGAATTTGCATATGACGTGACAAGGCGCTTGAAGCTTTTCCCACTTCACAACAGATGTGAGGCTAACTCTCCAACTTAATGATAGCACTTAAACTTGAGGAGTAGAACTACAAGATGTCTAGCTAGTACTTTCGTTCTCTATTTTAATGCTTCCTGCATTTCTCTCTGCATTGTTGCTTTTACTCAAAATAACTTTCCCTGGAGCCATGCCCCTGCACTGTGACAGACCTCCCAACCTCAGAATATATTCCTGCATTCTCTCAGGACTTTATAAATAGCCAGCGCGGTTAGTTGCCAATTATCGGCTGCACCCTTAAGTGACCCTGGCATGTTGAGGAGACATTTGAGTCTAGAGGCAGAGACAGTGTTGTAAACAGAAGAGCACAGCTGATCTCCCTCTGCTGCCTTTCACTCTCCTGAATGTGCTCACTGTGTCCATGGATTTTTTTTTCTTCAATTTGTATTCCATTTGCTCATACTAACCACTCAAGCACTTTCAAATGGCAGGTTTCTTATAATTTGGCCTAAAAGTAGTTAGTGCATGGAATGCCTACTGCAGTTATTTCCTTTTACGAGGGTGTTTTAGACTTTGCTCTGGTGTCCTCAAATGCCTTTAAGCTAACAGAATAGAGTTTCTTGTTCGCAGGAATTGAAGATTTCTATTTGATATAGTGCATTTATTTCCCCTGCAAGAGTTTGCCGCGTGCTGTCTGTTTTGAATGTATACTCACTTTGATATCCCTGGCTAAATAAAGGCCCTTTGAGTCTCAAGGAACTCTCCCTGGTGGAAGAATAGCCCCTGTGTTGGTGCTGAGAGCTGTTCTTGGCTGCTGGGCCATATCCAGACCATGCTGCTCCACTTATCTCCCAGCCACAGCAGGGTGCTTCTCTGGCCTGCAGTGGCCCACTCACTGGAGGCTTTATGGGGACACCCTTGTCCCCCCCCCCCCCCCCACCCCCTGGAATAACACCTCCCCGGTCTAAAATCAGATGTTTGTGTGTGTCCCAATGTGCTGTTGGGATGTCTTTGCTGGATGAGGATTCCCTGGTATCATACCAGCTATTGACCGACACTTTGCCCCTCAGTATGTTTTCAGGTTCATGTAGGCCAGGCCTAAATCTGTGTTTGAAAGGCTAATCTTAAATATGTTTTATGTAATCCCTTTCCCCCCCAAAAAATGTCTGCCAAGCAAAAACCTGATAAATGTATTCATAAGAATGCTCTAAGTACAGAAATTGTGAGTGACAACTGGAGTTTGTGACAGCAATTTTGAGCTTATTACAGTATTATAGACACTGTCCTGGGATTTCCTCTGATCTTCTATGGAGAAGGACCTCTTTTACTTTCTAACGACTCTTGTGTGGCTTGTTAGCGTCTTAGAGCGAAACCGGTTACGTGTTCGTGAGCGTCTCTGCTTTTCATAGATGGGGTCATAATAGTTTAACTCCAACCGTTCAGACTTGAGATGTTTTTTTTGTGTGAGAAGAACGGTCTTCGCGATCCGCCCTTGTCTCACAAACGCCACTCTAACTCCCATTAATCATAGACTAATGGAACAGATGGACAAATCCACTGCAACAACCCTGTAGCTCAAACGCACACTGTTTTAAAAGGGGTTATAAGTCCAAAACGTGCCAGCGTTACTGTGGGTCTCGAGGTTATTGACTTGAATAATCACACAAGTGAGTCAATGTATGAGTCACCCACATTTTATTTTTCAGACACTATAGTCCTCTACCTTTGTGCTGTAGGCCTATCTCTTATATTCCTGTTGGAATTTGCCTCGGTCTCTCTCTGGCAGCGTCCTTCTGGCGGTGATGCTGAAGTGGCACCGATCCGGCACTGCTAATGACTTCTAAAGTTGTGAGAACTAAGTTATGGGCTGCAGTGATGTGTAATGTCTTTCCCTCAGTGGAGGTCGTAGTGTACTGCGGCTGGGTCCCTGGGCTCCTGGCCCGGTGACAGGATGTCTGCAGCGCTGTGCAATGATACCTCTGCACCGCTCGGGTTGCCCAGCAACCCCCCCCAGCCTCCTTAACCCATAGGGTTTTTTGCGCACAATCTCAGGGCAGAAACAAAAAATAAATGTTTGTTTTTATTTTCAATCAGGCATCCCAAGCCTCGTGATATGCAATCAATAGCCTTCCCGACCTGACATGTTTTGTGGTTCCCATCTGCCATTGACATTGGCACACTTTGAAGTGCAGTAAGTCCCATTTTCTTGGTGTGTGACTAATTTGAGTTTCTTACCCTCTCCTGCTCAGGTCTCCATGGTGCCATGCTGGATTTCTATCTCCAGCGTCTATGTTCTTTATCCCTATGGATCTGTATGACCCCCAGCACCAACACTGGTCTCTACAAGCATCCTCAACATGCCCCTGCACCATGGATCCCTCAGTGAGGTAAGACTGCTCTCTATGGCTGTTACAGTGAATCAGAGGGATGACTCTTGCTCTGGATTATGCTTGTGATGATGCATGTTCAGCCCCATATACAGTGTGTAATTTGTGCAAGATGTGTTGTGGTCACATGCTTGGTTGGTCAATGCATCTCTATTTGGATTCCATCTCAGCCTTTTTATCTTACCTAACAACGAAATGTTAATTTCTCTCTGGGGGGCACCGGTGATTACCCCAAAACCTGATTATACCCCTCTAAGGAGATTAACCCCTGACCTCTCCCAGCAGAGCTGGCCAATCGGGTGGTTTCCTGGATCATAATTGCAGGCACAGATTCTGTTATTGGAGCTGTCTGCTGATGTGATTAATAACTGGAGGAGTAAGAGAAAGAAAGGACCTGATTGCACATGCTCCTGGAGGTTTAGGCTAGACATCTGTAAGTTTGCTGTAGGTGGAGTGACACCCGCCATAAGAGAAATCTAGAATGGAATTTTTGGAGTATTTCTTATGTATTTATTTTTTGGGGTCTTAAAAAAATAAGTATTGTTGACATTAAGACGTCTAGTCTTAGTCCAATTAAAAAATGTATAAAAGATTAGATAATAAACTGATCGGTTGCACATATGTTCTCTATTTTGTTTTTGTTTGAGAGAGCGAAAAGACTGTCTGAGCTTACGCACTCCACCGGCAGACTTTCAGAGTCAGGGAGTCTACTCGAGCAAATTACTACCATATGTTCACAGAGAATGTTGAACCCAATGTATTTCACCTCCTCGTTTTTAAACAACACTAAGGCGAGCTGGTGCGTTTCCCAATTTGTGCCTCTAGTTTTGTGTCGGACATTTGCCCCTGAATCGTCACTCGTGGACTCTAAAGCAGGTGTGCCCAACTGTTGGACATAAGACTGTAAAAACACCAGCAATCACCGGCTCCAAGTGATTTTAATTTTGGAAATCTGTTTTATGTTTTAGTCATATTATATCTGTTTGAGCTTCTTGCAGTCAATCTGCAGTCTACAAAACAATGATCTTGTAGCTGAATCTAGTTGATGATCCCTGCTGTAAAGCATGGTGTGATCTAAAGGAAGCGGCGGGATCTTCTCTCCTTGTTGATAGGTGAGGAAACCGAGGTAATGTTTGAGAGGGACAACGCTAGTCGGGGGGGGGGGGAGGTGTTCCTTCATGAGACAGATATTTCACCAGGTGTATAAATGTGAAGCATCCGCTTGGTGTTTCCACTCGCTACCAAATATGGTAGTGAGAGGTAGCCCAGTGGCCGGCAGTGGGAGAAGATGGAACATAATGGATTTTGGCCGACACTCTGCACATTTTCTCATCGATGAAACATTTGATCTCATTACAGTTTTCTGTTCCCAAAACTACAATCTGTTACGAACAGAGTGGACAATTTTTTATAGACTTTACCCTTTGCTAAAGTAAAATGTCTTTGTTTAGGAGTGTGAACGCATATTGAGGTATCGCACACGTGCACTTAACAGAGTTGGCGTTCACTAACAGAAATATGCAAATGAATGATAGAGAGATCCTATTGGCATGTTCTAACTCGTGCTCATCTCTGCCCACCACCTTGCTTGTTCTGTCCGCTATGACAATTTTTCCCCCTTTTTGAAATGACTGGCTGTGGTCTGTCTTGGTTTGGTTATAAAAATCTTTGGTCCTATTTCGGGAAGCTCCCGAAAATATGTGAATTCCAGAAGTAACCGTGTGACTTCTGGCTTGTTGACAGAAGAAGTTAGCAGTTATCCCGATAGATTAGATTAGACCATGTTAATTTCTTAGTGATGTGGACACCAAGGAACTTGAAGCGCTCGGCTCGCTCCACTACAGCCCCGTCGATGTGGATGGGGGCGTGCTCAACCCTCCGTTCCTGTAGTCCACAATCAGCTCCTTTGTCTTGCTGACATTGAGGGAGAGGTTGTTGTTGTCTCTGACGACCTACCTGACGGCTGCCTCATCGTCGGTGATCAGTCCTATCAACATCGTGTCGTCAGCAAACTTGATGATGGGGTTTGAGTCATGCGTGGCCACGCAGTTGTGGGTGAACATGGAGTAGAGGAGGCGACTAAGCACACACCCATGAGGGGCTCCCGTGTTTACAGATGTGTTGTTGCCAACCCTCACTGCCTGGGGGCGGCCTGTCAGGAAGTCCAGGATCCAGTTGCAGCTGGAGGTGTTCAGTCCCAGGGACCTGAGCTTGGAGGTTATTATGGTGTTGACTGCTGAGCTGTAGTCAATGAACATCATTCTGACATAGGTGTTCCTTTTGTCCCGGTGGGTGAGAGCAGTGTGGAGTGCAATAGAGATTGCGTCATCTGTGGATCTGTTGAGGTGGTATGCTAGTTAGGGTGATATGGCCAAAATATATCACAGTATTTAAATAAAAAAAATGGACGTTATGACTTTTATGTTTTTGAATAATACAAGTTCTAAATGTAGTAGTGTGTGTGACCCTAGGTTGACGACAACATACATTCTACGGGATTTCAATGGGTGTTTCTCCATTCTGATTTGTTTTATACTGTTCAATTCAACTTCAACCAAAAATACTTTTCAGCATTTATCAATTTCTGCATTTCCTGCACCCATTTGAGTTCATTTCCACACTGTCAAATAGAGCTGCACAGTATGGGCAAACATTCCAGGCCTTATTTTTAACCAAATGTTGTGAATTGACTTGCAATTTAGAGCAAAACACTTGGGTGAACTGTTGGAATCATGGAACGAGAGTGATTATTCTAATTCTATAGTTGGAATATAATTGTGGGAGTTTTGAATACAGGGTTTGACATGACAATGAATAAAAATGCCAGGGAAGAGTTATTGATTGGGTAGGGAACAAAGTGTTGATAAGTGTTTCATAGAGGACCCTATAAACTTTGGCTACATGTTTTCTCTTAGCTACTTCACGTAGCTAACATATTCATGCTTTACATATTCCTCTTTTGATGTAGAAGATACTGTTGCTCAAACAACATGCTGATTTGGGTCTACACCATCACTGGTATTATCAGGCTGTATAGCTAATCACGTTTGCTCTGACTCAGCTAGTTAGCTAATAAATGTAATAACTAGCGATTAGCATTTTCGGCTGACAAGTATTTAGGCCCATCTTGCTAAGAAAAGACAAAGTAGCTGTTTGCAGATGTAAGAAACAAACTAATAGTGTAATTATAGAACACTAGTGGGTTTATATTAAGAAGCAAAGTGAAAACAGCATCGTTGTCATCAACATTGTTGCATGGGTTGCATTGACCATGGAGGAACAACAAATGCGCTCCTTGAGTGATGGGGCATGGTTAGGTCTGTGAGTAAAGCGGCATGGAGAGAGATGACTCAAGTAGCAAAGTAAACTATAAAAATGGAAGTTACACACAGCGTATCACATTTAACAAACCAAACATTCTAATACCATTATAGAATGTAAAGTAAAAACCCAAACCGGTCCGTGCATCAATACCGGTATATTGTAAAACACGGTTTACCACACAGCCCTATGGTATGTGAATTGGTGTGGGTCCAGGTTGTCTGGGATGATGGTGTTGTGAGCCATGACCAGCCTTTCAAAGCATTTCATGGCTATAGATGTGAGTGCTCTGGGCGATAGCCATTTAGGCAGGTTACCTTTGCCGTTCTTGGGCACGGGGACTATGGTGGTCTACTTGAAACAAGTTGGTATTACAGACCGGGTCAGGGATAGGTTGAAAATGTCAGTGAAGACCCTTGCCAGCTGGTCAGCGCATGCTCTGAGTACATGTCCTGGTATTCCATTTCTGGTTGGGGTATGTACGTACAGTCACTGTGGGGATGATATCGTCAATGCACTTACTGTGCTTTCAGAAGGTTCACACACCCCTTGACATTTTTGTTATTACAGCCTGAATTTTGTGGCACTGGCCTACACACAATACCCCATAATGTGAAAGTGGAATTATGTTTTTAGAAACGTTTACAAATTCGTAACAAATGAAAAGCTGAAATGTTTTGAGTCAATAAGTATTCAACCCCTTTTTATGGCAAGGCTAAATAAGTAAAAATGTGCTTAACTCTGTGTGCAATAATAGTGTTTAAGCAACTTAATAATAGTGAGTCCATGCAATTTATGTGACTCCTGAGCTTTAGGCTTGCCATAAAGGGGTTGAATACCTAATGACTCAAGACATTAAAACTTTTCATTTTTAATTAAAAAATATATATATACACAGTACCAGTCAAAAGTTTGGACACCTACTCATTCAAGGGTTTTTCTTTTTTTACATGGAATCATGTAGTAACCAAAAAAGTGTTAAACAAATCAAAATATATTTGAGATTCTTCAAAGTCGCCGCCCTTTGCATTGATAACTTTGCACACTCTTGGAATTCTCTCAACCAGCTTCATGAGGTAGTCACCTGGAATGCATTTCAATTAACAGGTGTGCCTTAAGTTAATTTGTGGAATTTCTTTCCTTATTGTGTTTGAGCCAATCAATTGTTTTCTGCAAGGTAGGGGTGGTATACAGAAGATAGCCCTATTTGGTAAAAGACCATGTCCAAATTATGGCAAGAACAGCTTAACTTCTTATGGCTGCAGCCCGGTGTCGGTACACTTATGACAACAGCCAGCTCAAGTGCAGGGCGCGAAATTCAAAATATATATTTTTTAAATATTTAACTTTCACACATTAACAAGTCCAATACAGCATATGAAAGGTACACATCTTGTGAATCCAGCCAACATGTCCGATTTTTAAAATGTTTTACAGCGAAAACACCACGTATATTTATGTTAGCTCACCACCAAATACAAAAAAGGACAGACATTTTTCACAGCACAGGTAGCATGCACAAAGCCAACCTAACTAACCAAGAACCAACCAAACTAACCAACAAACAACTTCATCAGATGACAGTCTTATAACATGTTATTCAATAAATCTGTTTTGTTCGAAAAATGTGCATATTTCAGGTATAAATCATAGTTTACATTGCAGCTACAATCAGAAATTGCACCGAAAGCAGACAGAATAATTACAGACACCAACGCCAAATACCTAAATACTCATCATAAAACATTTCTGAAAAATACATAGTGTACAGCAAATGAAAGACAGGCATCTTGTGATTCCAGCCAATATTTCCGATTTATTAAGTGTTTTACAGCGAAAACACAATATAGCGTTATATTAGCTTACCACAATAGCCAGAAACACAAGCCATTTCCCAGTAGCAAAAGTTAGCGATCGTAACAAACCAGTAAAAGATATATAATTTTTGACTAACCTTGATATTCTTCATCAGATGACAGTCCTATAACATCAGGTTATCCATACACTTATGTTTTGTTCGAAAATGTGCATATTTAGAGCTGAAATCAGTGGTTATACATTGTGCTAACGTAGCTACTTTTTCCCACAACGTCCGGATTTTTTTCTGACACATTCTGACCAAATAGCTATTCATAAACATAACTAAAAAATACATGTTGTATAGGAAATGATAGATACACTAGTTCTTAATGCAATCGCCGTGTTAGAATTCTAAAAATAACTTCATTACCACATAAGGCTTACGTTATGTCGACCGAGTGCCCAAAACCTGGGCGCAAAACTAATAGTACACAGTTCGACAGATATATGAAATAACATCATAAAATGGGTCCTACTTTTGCTGATCTTCCATCAGAATGTTGTACAAGGTGTCCTTTGTCAAGAACAATCGTTGTTTGGATTTAGAACGTCCTTTTCCCTCTTGAATTAGCAAGCGCACTAGCCAAGTGGCGCGAAGCTCTCCTTTCTGAACAAAGGCACACAACGCAACACGCCTAACGTCCCGAATAAATTTCAAAAATCTAATAAAACTATATTGAAAAAACATACTTTACGATGATATTGTCACATGTATCAAATAAAATCAAAGCCGGAGATAGTAGTCGCCTATAACGAAAGCTATTCAGAAGGCAAATCCAGGTCCACCCTCGCGCCTTCCTGAAAACAGGAAATGGGTGACACGTCATTCCAAGAGGACGTATTCCATCTCAGACCAAGATAAACACTCCATTTCTTCTCTCACTGCATCTTGACATCCAGGGGAAGGTGTATGACGTGCATGTATACTAATAGGTATCATGCCCATTTATAGGCAGGACCTAGAAGAGGGCATCGATTTCAGATTTTCCACTTCCTGATCAGGAAGTTTGTGCCAAATGAGTTCTGTTTTACTCACAGATATAATTCAAACGGTTTTAGAAACTAGAGTGTTTTCTATCCAATAGTAATAATAATATGCATATTGTACGAGCAAGAATTGAGTACGAGGCCGTTTGAAATGGGCACCTTTTATCTGGCTACTCAATACTGCCCCTGCAGTAAACGGCCTGCTCCTTTGTTTGGTTTCTATTTTGTTGTGCCCCACAAATGCACATGGGACACTATAGTCAAAGCACATTAACGTTGTCTTCAAGATTTTTTTTAAACATTCGAGACTAAGCACATTTCAACAAATAGTTGTACATGGGTTGGTAGACCCGCTAATGACCATCAGGTCGCTGATGGTACTATGTTTTCTATTTTCCCTCTAACCACTCTGACATCAATGCAAATGCAGTCAAATCACATCAAAACAGTATTGCGCTTTTAAAACTCCCCTCACTGTGATTGATCAATTTGAAAAATGTTCAACAGGTTGAAACTGAGTGGGAAAAATGGTCATTGTGGATGTTGTTTCAAAGCCCAACACAACGAAATGGACAGTGCTTTCTAAGGTGGTGATTAATTCAAAACACCCACAGAGCTTATGCATATGAATAAGCCTACTTGACTCAGGAAAGGTTGGTGGCCATTGTTTTAGAGTTTTCCCTGTTAAGACTATCAACGTTTCCCTTTACTGTGGCAGTTGTGATCGAAGCAACACAATATTAGCCACCGTCAATGCAACATACCAAAACATAATGACCTATCCAAGAGATTTTGTTGTAGGCAAAATGCATCGGAGAAGGATTCTATTGCATTGACATGTACTACTCAGCCCGTACTCTACACAGACCGGTGCGGTATAAACAATCAGAGCTGCAGTAGGTCTATGCAAATAGACCATTGCCGTATATGGACCTGTGCCATTTACTTTGAACTGGACAGTGTTTACAGCATGAGCGGTCGTGAGTAGATGTGCTTGTTTTGAGATCAAAGCGAGAGCTGCATGTAGCCACGTGTGCACATTTTTTCATATCCTTTGCTAGTTAGTGAGTTATCATGTCATTATCATTATTATTATTTGTAGTCAGCAATGGTGGAGTGATTGCTTCCTACAAGAGCACAAAACGTGTACATTTCTAGGCATCTTTGAAAAGCGAGTCAGGTAAAGTGCTCTTTGTTGTCTGAAAGGGGCAGTCTTGTATTTTGAGACAGCTTATACAATTCTAAGTAGCCAATAAGCAGAGGGTAGCATAATTTGTTTGATTCTCTGTAATAATGGTATGGAGTTAATAGTGCATTTTATTTTGTAGTGGTTTCTTGAATCAAAGAAAACAACGAGGTAGAGGTGAGGGGGATTGTTTAAGATACTCTTTGAAGAGGTAGGGTTTCTGGTGCTTTTGTAATATGGGCAGGAACTCTGCTGTCATTGCTTCAGGGGGAAGCTGGTTCCACAATTTGGGGTGCCAGGACAAAGAAGAGTGGACTGGCCTGACCGGGTGCTGCCCTTCCATAGGGGTGGGAGGGCCAAGAGACCAGAAGTGGCAAGAACATTCTGAGATAACGAGAGAGTTGATGGCATGCTCAAATGTTTTTGAAAGAAAAGGGATACAGGTCTGTAGTTTGACATCAGATGAGTTGTGTTGGTTTCTTGAGGAGGAGAGCAACTCTAGCCAGTTTGAAGTCCGATGGGACGGAGCCAGTGGTCAGGGAGTAGTTGATGAGGAATGGGATAAAGTCTCCAGAGATTGTCTGGGGAAGGGAGGATGGGGTCGAGCGGGCAGGTTGTCGAGTGGCCAGACCTCACTTTGTCGCAAGATTTAGTCTGGAGAGGGAAGAAAGAAGTCAAGGCGTTGGGTAGTTCTGTGGGACCAGTGGACTCAATAGGCTGAGTGAATCAGGAGCGGATGTCGTCAACCTTCTTTTCAAAGTGGTTGACAAAGTCGTCCGCAAAGAGGGAAGGGGTGGAGGATAAGGTAGAACGTAGTTTCTTAGGGTTAGAGGCAGAAACTTGAATTTATAATGACAGAAAGTGGCTTTAGGACCTGATACAGTGGAAGAGAAGGTAGAACGGAGGGAGTGAAAGGATGATGGGTCCTCCGGAAGTTTAGTTTTACATTTTTGCTCAGCTAACCGCAGCCCTGAAAGTGGACAGTGCGAGTCATAGGATGCGGAAAGGGAGGAGAGTAGGGTTAGAGAGGCAGAATAGGGAGACTGGAGGGAGTAGGATTCAACAGAAGGGAAAGATGATACGATAAAAGAGGAGAGGGAGCAAAGATTGTGACAGCGCCTGACCATCTGGGTAGGGGCTGAGTGGCCAGGGTTGAAGGAAAGGGAGACCAAGAAAACAAAGTAGGGATCAGAGACCTGGAAGGGGGAGCTGCAGTGAGATTAGTATGCAAACAGCCTCTAGTAAAGATGAGTCAAGCTAATTGCCTGCGTTGTGAGTTGGAAGGGATTGGAAGGGTGAGCTAACAAGGCAAGGAGGGGAAAGAGCGTTGGAAATAAATTATTTGAAGGCAGACGTTGAAGTCCAAGTACGAAGAGCGGTGAGCCATCGTCGGGAAATTAGCTTGCCAAGCTCATTGAGGAACTCTCCAAGGGCACCTGGTAGGCAATAGATGACAACATTATTCAGCTTGAGTGAACAAGTGACAGTGACCACATGGAACTCAAATGAGGAGATGGACAGGTGAGAGAGGGAGAAAAGAAAAAAGCCTGGTGCCACCACTGCAATGACCAAATGCTCGTGGACTATGAGAGACAACTTAGATGAAGAGAGAGCAGCTGGAGGAGCAGTGTTCTGTGGTAATCCATGTCTCCGTTAGGGTCAAAAATTCAAGGGACTGAAGATCAGCATATGCTGAGATGAACTCTGCTTTCTTGACTGCAGATCAGCAGTTCCAAACGCTGACAGACTCAGAATTCCACATAGGTTGTGCAGGGTACACTAAATTAGGATTGCAGCCAAGGGGTGGGGAGCGTCTGTAACGCCTACAGGGAGAAGAGCGAACGGGTATAGAAAAAAACACGCATAGTTGCCAAAGCTGCAAAATGAGATCAGAAAAAAACTAGGTAAGATACTCAAGTGAGAGAATGATGTGGAGTCTTCCACGAAGAACTCCACAGAACAACTTGGCAGAACTGTCTTAGTTTCGGCGACGTTCTTACCTTCTCCAACGAGACTGACATGACCGCCGCTTACAGCTGCCGCTGATAAACCAGGGGAGGCTGAAGTACTAACACTAATTGCCTAGCAGAGGTTAAGAGCACACCTCCCTGTACTAATTGCTGATTGTCTAGGAGAGAAGAAATGACTCCCCCTCCAATACAGCCACTGATTTAACAAAACAAGTCACAAATTGCCCTGCCCCTTAATCCTGGGCGTGTCAACAATCATCTGCAAGTTATGAGCAGTCAGCAGTTCACCTACCAAGTAGGCTACTGGGAAGACAGGTGGCTCTAATAGTAGATGACCCTAGCTAGCAAAAATACTAAACAACAAAAGATAAAGCCAAAAATTGTACTCACTCCTTGAGATATATCATGAGTCCTCTAGCTATAGATAGCTAGCTACCTTGTTGTCAAATCAAATTTTATTTGGCTGACTGTCATCAAAGTTCATTTCACAGATTCATCTTATCAGTCAAAAAAAAATACTCTAAAATGTAAATAGTATAATTAGCAACAAACTAATTGTATGCAATTTATTGCATTGATATTGTTGTCCTGGTCTCAGACAAAGTTGTGACAAGCCTTTCAGGTCCAGATGAGGCGAGGTGCCTCCCGGTGGCAGCGTTAGCATTCAGTGCCCTGCCAAAACTCACAATTTGCACAATTCAAGATGGCTCTACCCTTACCTATAATAAATATTGTTCAATATCAAAATCCTAAAAATAGAGAAGGTTCAATGTTAAATGCACATGCTTAGTGTTGGTGGATGGAATACATCTCTTTGCTTAGCTTAAACTCCTAATGTGTTTCCAGATTAGCCTATGTGGTGTGGTCAGTTCAAACCACTGAACTGCTAGGCCTATACCCAGTATATTCCTGATGACGATCCATTGTGCGTCATAATGAAACGCATCACTTGCCCCACATCCTCCCATCTTCAAGGTCAGTCTATTGACTGCGGGAGAGATGCTTTCCTGACATAGAGTACTAGCAGATCCTGTTGTCCTGACAAGCCTTATTTCAGATCATGCTCTGGTAGGGAGGATCTGTCTGTCTCAGGGTAGATGGTTTCTCACAGGAGGATTGCTGTGCTGGAGCGCAGCCTGGCCCCAGCTCTTATCAGCACCTTGCCACTCCCCCTCTCCCCTCCCTTGCCAGTGGAATGTGTGAGCAGGTAATGGAAAATAAACAGGCAGAATATCTCAGCTCCTGGGAGTTGGTGGAGTAATAGTGGGCACCTTGCCGGAGCCAAGCCTTAGACAAAGTAAAAACAATATTTAAACAACAATGTTATTTAAATGTTATTTAAATATTTAAACAATAAAATGTTCTGCTTTCTTAAAGGGGGCCTCTTTTTTAACAAGGGCGTCAACACTGTTTAGATCAGAGGGTGTTCAGTAGATTTCAGGAGGTAATATCAAGATCACAGGCAACCCTAATATCAATGTGAAACCATGATGTAAAACGTCAATTACCCTGTAGAGTGGTTTAATCATAGGGTAGCTTACTCGTGTGTGTGTGTGTGTGTGTGTGTGTGTGTGTGTGTGTGTGTGTGTGTGTGTGTGTGTGTGTGTGTGTGTGTGTGTGTGTGTGTGTGTGTGTGTGTGTGTGTGTGTGTGTGTGTGTGTGTGTGTGTGTGTGTGTGTGTGTGTGTGTGTGTGTGTGTGTGTGTGTAAGCATGCCTTATTAGAGATGCATTAGCTGTGGTTGCAGTAATTGACTGTCTGTGAAGGATAACCTCAGATCCTGGGAGGCCTGGTCACAGAGAGAAGAACACTGTCTCACTTCGTTTTTATTTATTTTTATTTCACCTTTATTTAACCAGGTAGGCTAGTTGAGAACAAGTTCTCATTTGCAACTGCGACCTGGCCAAGATAAAGCAAAGCAGTTCGACACATACAACTGCACAGAGTTACACATGGAATAAACAAACATACAATCGATAATACAGTAGAAAAAGTCTACATACAACATGTGCAAATGAGGTAGGATAAGGGAGGTAAGGTATTAAATAGGCCATGGTGGCGATGTAATTACAATATAGCAATAAACACTGGAATGGTAGAATGTGCAGAAGATGAATGTGCAAGTAGAGATACTGGGGTGCAAAGGAGCAAGAAAAATTAACAAATACAGTATGGGGATGAGGTAGTTGGATGGGCTATTTACAGATGGGCTATGTACAGGTGCAGTGATCTGTGAGCTACTCTGACAGCTGGTGCTTAACTTCTTACGGATCATTGGGAAGCTAGCGTCTCACCTCGACAACATCCGGTGAAATTGCAGAGCGCGAAATTCAAATTACAGAAATCGTAAGATTTAAAATTCATGAAAATACAAATGTCATACATCATTTCAAAGCTTCACTTCTTGTTAATCCAGCCGCATTGTCAGATTTCAAAAAGGCTTAACAGCGAAAGCACACCATGCGATTATCTGAGGACAGCGCCCCGCACACACATAGCGATAAAATAAATCACTTACTTTTGAAGATCTTCATCTGGTTGCAATCACAAGGGTCCCAACTACATAACAAATGGTCATTTTGTTTGATAAAGTCCTTCTTTATATCCCAAAAAGGTCTGTTTCATTGGCGCGCTAGACTCGGTAATCCACCGGTTTCCCTCGTTCAAAATGCATACAAATGAATCCCGTAAGTTACCAATAAACTTCTTCCAAACATATCAAACAACGTTCCTAATCATTCCTCAGGTACCCTAATATGTAAATAAACAATACAATTTAAGACAGAATACCGGAGACCATTACCGGATATATAACCGAATACGCACACTCACCGGAGCGCGCAACAAACACTACAGCCAAAATGGGAGCCACTTACTAAAACTACAAATTCTAGCTCATTTTTCAAAAAACAAGCCTGAAACTCTAAAGACTGTTGAGATCTAGTGGAAGCCCTAGGATCTGCAATCTGGGAGGTATTCCTTTTTATATTCCCATTGACAGCCATAGTAATCAAAGGGTGAGCTGAAAAAAAAACATCTGGATGGATTGTCCTTGGGTTTTTGCCTGCCATATCAGTTCTGTTATACTCAGACATTATTTTAACAGTTTTGGAAACTTTAGAGTGTTTTCTATCCAATACTACCAATTATATGCATATCCTAGCTTCTGGGCCTGAGTAACAGGCAGTTTAGGCACCTTTGGGCACCTCATTCATCCAAACTTCCGAATACTGCCCCCTAGCCCAAATAAGTTAACTTTTTAGGGTTTAGGGGGCAGCATTTTCACTTTGGATGAATAGCGTGCCCAGAGTGAACTGCCTCCTACTCTGTCCCATATGATAATATATGCATATTATTATTACTATTGGATAGAAAACACTCAGAAGTTTCTAAAACTGTTTGAATCATGTCTGTGAGTATAACAGACCTCATATGGCAGGCAAAAATCTGAGAAAAAATCCAAATAGGAAGTGGGAATTCTGAGGCTGGTCGATTTTCAACTCATCGCCTATTGAAATCCCAGTGGGATATGGATCTGTTTGCACCTCCTACGGCTTCCACTAGATGTCAACAGTTTGTAGAACGTTCAATGAAGCTTCTACTGTGCTGTTGAGCCGAATAGGAGCTGTTTGAGTCAGTGGTCTGGCAGAGAGCCAGGTCCTGGTCATGCGCATTCCACATGATATCGACTTGCTTTCCATTACTTCTATAGACACAAAGGAATTCTCCGGTTGGAACGTTATTGAATATTTATGATAACAACATCCTAAAGATTGATTCTATACTTAGTTTGACAAGTTTATTCGACCTGTAATAACTTTTTGAAGTTTTCGGCCGAAGTTCGCCTGGACCTGCACGAGCGTTTGGATATGTGTACTAAACGTGCTAACAAAAGTAGCTACTTGGACATAAATAATGGACATTATCAAACAAAACAATTTTTTGTGGAACTAGGATTCCTGAGTGCATTCTGATGAAGATCATCAAAGGTAAGGGAATATTTATAATGTAATTTCTGTTGACTCCAACATGGCGGAGAAATGTTGTTTCTATCTGAGCGCCGTCTCAGATTATTGCATGGTTTGCTTTTTCCGTAAAGTTTTTTTGAAATCTGACACAGCGGTTGCATTAAGAACAAGTGTATCTTTAATTCTACGTAAAACATGTATCTTTCATCAAAGTTTATGAGTATTTCTGTTATTTGAAGTGGCTCTCTGCAATTTCTCCGGCTATTTTGGAGGCATTTCTGAACATGGCGTTAATGTAAACTGAGATTTTTGGATATAAATATGCACATTATCGAACAAAACATACATGTATTGTGTAACATGATGTCCTATGAGTGTCATCTGAAGATCATCAAAGGTTAGCGATTAATTTTATCTCTTTCTGCTTTTTGTGACTCGTATCTTTGGCTTGGAAAATGGCTGTGTTTTTTTGGACTTGGCAGTGATCTAACATAATCATATGGTGTGTTTTCGCTGTAAAGCATTTTTAAAATCGGACGATGGGTAGATTAACAAGATGTTTATCTTTCATTTGCTGTATTGGACTTGTTAATGTGTGAAAGTTACATATTTCAACAAAAAAAAATGAATTTCCCGCGCTGCCTTTTCAGCGGAATGTTGTCGAGGGGTTCCGCTAGCGGAACGTTTGTCCTAGAAAGGTTAACAGTGTCCAAAGAATGGCCAGAGGTATACAGAATGGTGTCGTCTGCGTAGAGGTGGATCAAAGAATCACCAGCCGCAAGAGCGACATCATTCATGTATACAGAGAAGAGAGTCGGCCCGAGAATTGAACCCAGTCCCCAATAGAGACTGCCAGAGGTCCGGACAACAGGCCCTCCAATTTGACACACTGAACTCTATCAGAGAATTAGTTGGTGAACCAGGCGAGGAAATCATTTGAGAAGCCAAGGCTGTTGAGTCTGCCAATAAGAATGTTGTGATTGACAGAGTCGAAAGCCTTAGCCAGGTCGATGAATACAGCTGCACAGTAATGTCTCTTAACGATGGCGGTTATGATATCGTTTAGGACCTTGAGCGTGAGGTGCACCCATGACCAGCTCTGAAACCAGATTGCATAGCGTGGAGGGTACGGTGGGATTCGAAATGGTCGGTAATCTGTTTGTTAACTTGGGTTTCGAAGACCTTAGAAAGGCAGGGTAGGATAGATATAGGTCTGTAGCAGTTTGGGTCTAGAGTGTCTCCCGCTTTGAATAGGGGGATGACCGCGGCAGCTTTCCAATCTATGGGGATCTCAGATGATACGAAGAGAGCTTGAACAGGCTAGTAATAGGGGTTGCAACAATTTCGGCAGATAATTTTAGAAAGAGAGTGTCCACATTGTCTAGCCCGGCTGATTTGTAGGGGTCCAGATTTTGCCGCTCTTTCAGAACATCAGCTATCTGGATTTGGGTGAAGGAGAAATGGGTGGGCTTGGGCGAGTTGCTGCAGGGGAAAATGCTTATTGAAATTCTCAATTATAGTGGATTTATCGGTGGTGACAGTGTTTCCTAGCCTCAGTGCAGTGGGCAGCTGGGAGGAGGTGCTCTTATTCTCCATAGACTTTAGTGTCCCAGAACTTTTTTGAGTTTGTGCAGCAGGAAGCAAATTTCTGCTTGAAAAAGCTGGCCTTAGCTTTCCTAACTGCCTGTGTATATTTGTTCCTAACTTCCCTGAAAGTTGCATATCACGGGGGCTATTCGATGTTAATGCAGAACGCCACAGGATGTTTCTGTGCTGGTCAAGGGCAGTCAGGTCTGGAGAGAACCAAGGGCTATAAGGGCTATGTTCCTGGTTCTACATTTTTTTGAATGGGGCATGCTTATTTAAGATGGTGAGGAAGGCACTTTTAAAGAATAACCAGGCATCCTCTACTGACGGGATGTGGTCAATATCCTTCCAGGATACCCGGGCCAGGTCGATTAGGAAGGCCTGCTCACTGAAGTGTTTTAGGGAGCGTTTGACAGTGACGAGGGGTGGTCATTTGACCGCAGACCCATTGCGGATGCAGGCAATAAGGCGGTGATCGCTGAGCTCTTGGTTGAAAACAACAGAGGTGTATTTGGAGGGCAAGTTGGTTAGGATGATATCGATGAGGGTGGCCGTGTTTATGGATTTGGGGTTGTACCTGGTGGGTTCATTGATAATTTGTGTGAGCTTGAGGGCATCAAGCTTAGATTGTAGGATGGCCGGGGTGTTAAGCATCTCACAGTTTAGGTCACCTAGCAGCATGAGCTCTGAAGATAGATGGGGGGCAATCAATTCACATATGGTGTCCAGGGTACAGCTGGGGGCAGAGGGTGGTCTATAGCAACCGGCAACGGGGAGAGACTTGTTTCTGGAAAGGTGTTTTTTTTTAAAGTAGAAGCTCGAATTGTTTGGGTACAGACCTAGATAGTAAGACAGAACTCTGCAGGCTATCTCTGCAGTAGATTGCAACCCCGCCCCCTCTGGCAGTTCTATCTTGTCGGAAAATGTTATAGTTAGGGATGGAAATTTCAGGGTTTTTGGTGTTCTTCCTAAGCCAGGATTCAGACACGGCTAGGACATCCGGGTTGGCAGAGTGTGCTAACAGAGGAGGAGTAGGATAAGGGTACGGCTAAAGGCTATCAGAACTGGTTGTCTATTACGTTCAGAAAAGAGTAAAAGGAGCCGGTTTCTAGGCGCGATTAGAATAGATTCAAGGCATAATGTACAGACAAAGGTATGGTAGGATGTGAGTACATTGGAGGTAAACCTATGCATTGAGTAATAAGAGATATTGTCTCTAGAGACGTTTAAACCAGGTGATGTCACCACATATGTGGGAGGTGGAACTAAATGGTGGGCTAAGGCATATTGAGCAGGGCTAGAGGCTCTACAGTGAAATAAGACAGTAATCACTAACCAGAACAGTAATGGACATAGGCATATTGATATTAGGGAGAGGCATGCGTAGCCGGGAGATCAATAGGGGTCCAGTGAGTGGTTGGGCTGGCTGGAGACACAGCGATTCAGACAGCTAGCAGAGGGCCTTAGAGGGAAGTCTCGACGGAGGAAAGTCTGTTTTAGCCTCCGCATGCGGTGACGTCGATAGACCAGTCGTGATGGATTAGTAGGGTTCCGAGTTGCAGAGGGGTCCAGGTCCAATTGGCAAAATAGGTATAGTGGCCCAAGAAATTGGCCGATGGCTCTATACAGCTAACAGTCCAATATGCTCTAGACAGCTAGCGGGCCACGGCTAGCAGCTAGCGGGCCGCGGCTAGCAGATGGGCATTCAGGGGACATCGCAATGTAGAGGCCAGTTGAGTACCCCTTCGAGCAGATTACGTCGTAGTCCAGCCGTGAAGGATCGGCGGGGTTCCGTGCCCCGTACCAGCAGTAGAAACGGTCCAGGTATTGTAGCCCAGGAGTGGCTGATGGGCCTCTTTAGCTAGCTGGGAGAAAGGGCCTAGCATGCCCTAGCTCCAGGCTAATTTGGGCTTGCTTCGGGACCAACGTTAGCCGGAGTAGTCACTCGGATAGCAGCTAGCTAGCTGCGATGATCCAGCGGAAAATGTCCAGAGCTTGCGGTAGGAATCCGGGGATATGGAGAGAAAATAGGTCTGGTATGCTCTGGTTTGAGTCGCGTTGTCCAAACTGGTGAGAGCTTTCCGAGCTAAAGGTTAGCTGGTGACCGCTAGCAGTGGTTAGCTGGCTAGTAGCTAGTGAGCTGGCTGTCTTCTGTTAGGGGATTCTGGATTCGAGGTAAATAAAAAATACTTTAGAAAAACAGATCCACACCACATTGAGTGAGGTGGGTTGCAGCAGAGTATTTTGCAGTTTAGGTTTAGAAAAAAATATATGCGATGAAAAATATATACATGGGACACGACAATATGAAGGACAAAGACGTCTGACTGCTATGCCATCTCACAAATTTCAGAAGACAGTGCGTGAGTCCCTATTGGTAGGGAGATATATGCGATGAAAAAAAAAAAAAACACCTGAACCCATCTTGGATTTAGAGTCACAAACCTTCCACTCCAGAGAGAGGCTTCTATTTAACACAATACCTTCTCACTTCAGTGTGTCCATGGATCACAGCCTAAATTTTTGCCACAAACCCATGTTGGAATACAGTTGAATGTTTAAAGCAAAACACATGTTGAGTTCAGTTTGGTCAACAGTTCTGAACAAATGGATTTGTCTGTGTGGACTACGACATCGTGGTTTCTGATTTTAAGTTTAGTGTTAAGTTTTTGTTTCAACATTTGCCTAGCCTATCTTTAGAGTTAAAAAGCCTCTGCAGCTCCTTTTCATAGATTCTGCCCTGGTCACACTCATTCACTGTGTGAAATGGGAATGGCAGGTGTGACGCGTCAGATCACAGTTGTGGCCTCTATCTTGTAGTGTACTTTAGACGCACACGCTCTTATTTTTCAATTCTTATGACATCACCAAGTTTGTGTACCTCTAGTGGTCCTCCCTAACCTAACTGATGTTATAATTTGTCATGTGTATGGTAACAATGTATGCTTTATGACACATAGGTTAGGCAAAGTGCTTCCCTAGTGACACTGTCATGATAAAACACTTACCCTACCTCACACACTCTGTTTGAGCAACATCGGTAGAGATGTTTGAACTATCTTTTTAGCTGTTTAAGGTGTAAACCGGTTCAAAAGTCCTAGGCGAATATTAATCTTATACTTATATACACTGTGGGGTTTTAGGTGTATTTGAGCAGTGGCAGGTGTTATTTTGCCCTTCAAATTAACTTTTGTTTCTCCTACTCACGGAAGTAAATCTCCCTACCAATAGGGACTCACGCACTGTCTTCTGAAATTTGTCAATGAGGAAGGGAGAGATGCTGGAGAGTGTGGAGAAGAAAAATGAGGAAGAGGATGAAGAATTAAGTCATGGATAAGGAGGAAAAGGCGGCAGCTCAGTGTGGATGGGTATTCTTATGCTAATCCACTCCCTGGATGAGGTGCAAATCAGCCAAGCAAACAATGGCAGTGGAGCCAGAAAGTCTGCCCTGCAGTCTAGCAGGCCTTGAAAGGCATGTGGGCAGGGCGCTGACACTGGGAGAAGGCTGCCTGCAGCAAGGAGAGGGCTGCCTGCATGGAGGGGCCCCAGGAGAGGCCAGGGATCTGGGCCAAAGTAGTGGAAGAGCAGGAGCGAGGGAGGAGTGGGGGGGGGTGGTGGTGAGAGGAGACAAATGACATAGCAGCATGGCTGTAGTGAAGAGATCTTTCCAAGGCTGTGTGAGAGATGTAGCAAGAGTGTTTAGTTGTACCAAAGTGTTTCTCATTTACACCCGCTTGTGTCTGTTGTCCATTCACCAGGCCCGTATTGCTCAAGTCTACCTTATTACCCTCCACTAAAACGCCCAATATTAGTCCATTTATTCTTCAAGCTTAGGAGATGGAAAGTAAGCATTGAAGTCAATCAGGCAGCTTTGTTTTCATTTAGATTGCTTTCTTCCAGAACGGGAAGTGCAGATGCATTAAGGTTGGTTATTGATGTCTGGTCTCCCCTGCAGCTTTCCAGAGGAGGAAGCGGAGAGGCATTAGAGTTGGATTATTGATGTCTGCGACCCCCCCCCCCCCCCCCCCCCAAGCACAGAGGAGGCATGCAGCTCCAGGCTCATTTTACAGAGCTATTACTATATGAGGAAGTGGGGGTGCAGCATCTGTTGTTTCTATACCAGGTCTCAGTTCGAGTGGAGTGGATTCATATGCTGACATGAAAGAGAATCCTGAGATTGTCATTTGTAAAATTGTATACATTTGGCACGGGTTGGACATACCAAGATCATTCCTGACTCTGGCCCTACCATACGGCCATGTTCAGCTTTAAGGGATTGTTCAGTCGGAAAATCAAAATGTGTCAGTGAGTTTCATACTTTGGGAGTGCACTATCACTTCAAATTCATTCAGGTTAGACAGTTTCTAGATGTTCTTGTCCTGAGAATAAGCACTGTGCGGTGATCTGGAACGACGGCAATTTCTTTATAATTTCCATCAGGATTTCCACATTTACTAGACTTTTCGCAAAAATACCCTCGGCTACATAATGGAATGTAAACTAGCGTACTTGTCTCGACCGCAACCTCCGGAGCGCAGGACATTCGCTTACCAGTTGCTCCCATCTAAACAAGGCAGTGTAAACAGAAATGTCTTGTTGAGCCAACACTCTTACAGTAAAAATTGTAATAGCATAGCAATGTTTTTGAAACAGCTGAAAAGTACAGACATTTTCCAACTTTTTAAAAAACTGTTTTATTGCGTTTTTACCTGAAATTGTTGTAACAGCCAGTTACATTCTGAAATTGTCATCGTAGCTTTAAATCTCAACAGTAACTTTTCGTTTGCTTGACTGCACTGAGCTGCCACCGAGATCCAGGCAAGAAGCAATTCCCCAGGGAATTATCAACGTTTTATGTCACAATTTGTGTTTACCACATGACTTCCATGATATTGATAAAGTTAAGCCTGGTTTATTCTAAGGTAACTTTAATACTGTAGCTAGTGTAGTGTAAAACTTAAATTATTCAGCCTCAAATATGCGCCAGTCCCTCTTAATAGCCATGCAATTGCACACATTTCAGCAAATAAAATTTCAAATAATAAATAATATTTCTAAATGAATTGTTTGAGGTTACCATGATTTTGTTTGAGGTTTCATGTTTGATTTGTTACATAAAAAAATTCAGTAATGGCAATCATCTGTTTTTATTGCCAGAAAGAAACTGCTAGCCATTGGCTGCTAAACAGCTGAGAACTGCTAGGTAACGGGCAAACACAAAAACAGTCAACTTCGAGACCCCTAAAAATCGTCAAAGTAAGAACTGATGAAAATGCACAGTCAGAGGAGAATAATTATTGTCAAGGAAAAGTTTTTTGTTGAAATAGAGGCATACCAAGACAAAATAAGTGACCTGGTGTATAAATGATAACACAGTGCAGGAAATTAAGAATTTTACTAAAATGCTGGAATTAAACAATGGAGGAAATGGACGCCTGGCTCAAATAGAAGCCTGTCTCTAATATTAGAGACACTATTAGCTTATTTAAGCGCCTGTTGTGTTCAGTGATTTAAGCAATTAATTTCCGAGGTGTTTATTTGAAATTTTACGTTAAGCCTAATAGCGCCTATCTAGCAATGGTAAAGCTAAACGTGACAGAAATGATTTTGTTGGGATTGCTAGCTCGCTTGCTAACGTTACCTAGCTGTGTAGCCTATATTATATGAATGACACTGTATGATAATGTTACTGTACATGTTATATTCGTATGGGAGGGGTAAGCGCTCAATATTGATATGCTAACATTACTTGATCATGAAGCATGTTACTTGGCTAGCAGGAGTTAGCTGTGTATTATCTATTTTTATTGGTCACATACACGTGTTTAGCAGATGTTATTGCGAGTGTAGTGAAATGCTTGTGCTTCTAGTTCCGAAAGTGCAGCAATATCTAACAAGTAATATCTAACAATTTCATTAAAAATACCTAATACACACAAATCTAAGGAAAGGAATGAGGATATATAAATATATGGATGAGCAATTCAGAGCAGCATAGGCTAAGATGCAATAGATATAATTGAATACAGTATATACAGTTGAAGTTTACATACACCTTAGCCAAATACATTTAAACTCAGTTTTCCACAATTCCTGACATTTAATCCTAGTAAAAATTCCCTGTCTTAGGTCAGTTAGGATCACCACTATATTTTAAGAATGTGAAATGTCAGAATAATAGCAGAGAGAATGATTTATTTCAGCTTTAATTTCTTTAATCACATTCCCAGTGGGTCAGAAGTTTACATATACTCAATGAGTATTTGGTAGCGTTGCCTTTAAATTGTTTAACTTTGGTCAAATGTTTCGGGTAGCCTTCCACAAGCTTCCCAGAATAAGTTGGGTGAATTTTGGCCCATTCCTCCTGTCAGGGCTGGTGTAACTGAGTCAGGTTTGTAGGCCTCGTTGCTCGCACCGGCCTTTTCAGTTCTGCCCACCATTTTTCTATGGGATTGAGGTCAGGGCTTTGTGATGGTCACTCCAATACCTTGACTTTGTTGTCCTTAAGCCATTTTGCCACAACTTTGGAAGTATGCTTGGGGTCATTGTCCATTTGGAAGACCCATTTGCGACCAAGCTTTAAACTTCCTGACTGATGTCTTGAGATGTTGCTTCAATATATCCACATTATTTTCTCTCCTCGTGATGCCATCTATTTTGTGAAGTGCACCAGTCCCTCCTGCAGCAAAGCACCCCCACAACATGATGCTGCCACCCCGTGCTTCACGGTTGGGATGGTGTTCATCGGCTTGCAAGCCTCCCCCTTTTTCCTCCTAACATAATGATGGTCATTATGGCCAAACAGTTCTATTTTTATTTCAACAGCCCAGAGGACATTTCTCCAAGAAGCACTATCTTTGTCCCCATGTGCAGTTGCAAACCGTAGTCTGGCTTTTTTATGGAGGTTTTGGAGCAGTGGCTTCTTCCTTGCTGAGCGGCTTTTCAGATTATGTCGATATAGGACTCGTTTTACTGTGGATATAGATACTTTTGTACCTGTTTCCTCCAGCATCTTCACAACTGTTGTTCTGGGATTGATTTACATTTTTCGTACCAAAGTACGCTCATCTCTAGGAGACAGAAGGCGTCTCCTTCCTGAGCGGTATGACGGCTGCCGTTGTCCCATGGTGTTTATACTTGCGTACTATTGTTTGTACAGATGAACGTGATACCTTCAGGCGTTTGGAAATTGCTCCCAAGGATGAACCAGACTTGTGGAGGTTTACAATTATTTTTTCTGAGGTCTTGGCTGATTTCTTTTGATTTTCCCATGATGTCAAGCAAAGGTAGGCCTTGAAATACATCCACGGGTCCACCTCCAATTGACTCAGGCTGATTGACATCATTTATCAGAAGCTTCTAAAGCCATGACATAATTTTCTGGAATTTCCGAGCTGTTTAAAGGCACAGTCAACTTAGTGTATGTAAACTTCTGACCCAGTGGAATTGTGATACAGTGAATTATAAGTGAAATAATCTGTCTGTAAACAATTGTTGGAGAAATTACTTGTCATGCACAAAGTACATGTCCTAACCGACTTGCCAAAACTATAATTTCTTTACAAGAAATTTGTGAAGTGGTTGAAAAACAAGTTTTAATGACTCCAACCTAAGTGTATGTAAACTTCCGACTTCAACTGTACATATGAGATAAGTAATGCAAGATATGTAAACATTATAATAGTGGCCAATGATTTCAAATCTGTATGTAGGCAGCAGCCTCTCTGTGCTAGTGATGTCTATTTAACAGTCTGATGGCCTTGAGATGGAAGCTGTTTTTCTGTCTCTCGGTCCCAGCTTTGATGCACCTGTACTGATCTCGCCTTCTGGATGATAGCGGGGTGAACAGGCAATGGCTCGGGTGGTGGTTGTCCTTGATGAGCTAATTTAATGTGTATGGACAAGAAAATAAAACATTTAATTGTCTGCAAATGCTTGTGGTTTGTTTCATTATTCAGTATTGTAATGTGTTTTAGAGGAAAAGGTGCTTAGTGGCTAACATGATATTTATGGTAAATTTCAGCTGCTGACCAAGAATGTTGCGTTACCAGCCACAACGAATGGTAAAATCTCTTTTGCCCCTCTGCTCATCAGACTGGCCTTCATCTCTCATAGTTGTAATAGGGCCATTGTTGTTTCTGACCTAATGGAGTGATTCTTATCAGTTCATGTCAGTCTCCAGAAGGGATTTAAAGACCTATTATGAGCGTTTTCTAAATGTTGTCCAGCCTGTAGCCGCTCCTTGGATTTCCAGCCCATTGGATTTCCTGGCATTCATTGAGTGGTGCGACCCAGAATTCCTTTCCCAAGGAGTTGACCATCAGTGGTTCGGTGTAAGGGTTATTATTCTATACAGGTGGCACCACCATCACATGACAATGCCCCCTTTCATCATCTGTGGGAATGGAGTGAGCACAGGGCTAGCTCTCCCAAAAAGGTTGAAGACTGTGGTGACGCAATCTTCCAACTACCTATAGGTCTGCACGTTTCAGTAGCTCTTGGTAGTAGTGTTTCTTTAGGGGAAGGTGCTTTACCTGGATGGCCACAATTGAGGTGTGAGGGTAAAATAAGTAATACCAGGTAAACATATGCTATGTTAATTATGCTTCACCACATCAACCCAGACTCTTGTGCTCTCAGCCAGACAAAAGGGGATTTGTTTTGTACTGATAGTCTGCTAGCTCTGCCTCTGACAAGTCACAACAAGACCTTGCTGAGTCCTGAACCATGTATAAGAGTACAGGTGGTGCTAGCCTAGGATGTCTGTACTCTGCAGGGAAAGTTACCGAGACAACAGGACAACAAACTCTTCAGCCTCCCAAGCCCACTCTTTTAGTACCTCAATGTTGAACTCATTCTCCTTTGATTGTAGGTGCTTTTTAAAAATAGTTTTACTTGCTGCCTGTCTTAAAGACGATGTTTCTTTTTTTTTCTTTTTTACAACCAAATCTCTATTTTTGATGGAAACGGCATGTTATAGAAGGGTCCAAGCACCTTTTTTTGTGATTTCAAATGTTTTTTGAAAATTACCCCAAGCAGCAAATCACTTTTTCGTTCTCGTTGTGTAGTATGGGGGCCCTGACCACGAACAAAGGCTCCAAAAACACCCGAATACGGCGACACAAGTTTTTAGATGTTATACACATGAAATAGTCATTCCAAACTTTAGCCGCAATGTTATATTCCATTTTGTTGCAACTCGAGTGATACCTCTGTCCATTTTATGTTTAACTGCCAAATTTACAGGAAATACCTGAGTAAACAAGGGATACAAAGTATATTGAAAGCATGGGGTGCTTCCACAGGAAGTTCCAGGCACTTGTAGAATCTACGCCAAGGCGCATTGGAGCTATTCTGGCGGCTCGTGATGGCCCAACGCCCTATTAAGATGCTTTATGTTGGTGTTTCCTTTATTTTGGCAGTTACATGTAGCAGCAGGCTACAAGGATAATGGAACAGCTGGATAGGGGAAACGTCTCATGTCGCGCAATAGGGAATATAACATTGCAGCTGAAGTTCGGAATGACAATTTCATGTGTGCAACATCTAAAGACCTGCGTCACTATACTGAGAGTTTTGCTGTTTCTGAAAGGACGCATTTGGGTGTTTTTGGAGGCTTTGTTCAGGTTTTTCGGTGCCCCCGTACTACACAATGAGGACGAGGAATTGATTTGCTGTTTTGGGTAAGTTTCTCAAACATGTGAACTCACAAAAAAGGTGTCTGGACCATTGTATAACATGCCATATTCATACAAAAGTATCTTATTTAACTGTAGTCTATGCCCTTGTTGATTTACTAGTCAGTTTTCCTCTGTTTGTTGGCTTGTGTTAATCTTAGAGAAAAGCTGCCAGCTACTCTAGTTTCTAGCTGCTGTTTTTGAACGGGTAACTGATAGTGCGTCTCCATGTCAATCAGCAGCCCCAGCTGTTGTGTGTGTGTGTGTGCGCGCCCTGTTCATCTCTTGTTTGGGAAGGGAAGTGTACGTGTCAGGGGTGATTGGGACAGCTTCCTGGCTTGGGGGCTCACAACAGGCTTTTCCCCTGCATGCCTCATCTTGCCTCCACCTGATAGGGGTAGCAACTCCTCTCCCAGGGCTGAGATTGTTTGTTTGTATTATAACTGCATTGCAGTGTTTTGTCATTTGGGCTAATGCAATGTGTTTGCTTATACGTTTTATTAGGCAATCCCTTTAAAGTTCTACCCTTGATTTGTCTCAGTATTGGTCTGCACACCGGTTATTGAAATAATTGTAAAACTCTTAGTCACTCGAAGAGATACGAACTGCTTGCTGCAGTTGTCATCCTGACCATCATCCCTTAAGTTGTTCCTTCTCCCTATCCCACTCGATCCCTCACGTAATGCGCGCACACACACAGAGCACACACCTTGGTTGGCTCTCTTGTACCCCAGCCTCGAGGAGCCCTTCTTTGTTCCCTCATTACCCAGTCAGGGATGTGTGAAAAGTGGAGCACAGGTCGGGGCTCTTTGTCCCCCTCGGGCAAATCAAAAGTGACAGACACCGGCCCGCTCCGCCGCTAATTTGTCCCCCCCTTCGAACGGCCCCTTCTCAGCGCCGCTAATTGCAGCGAGACGCACATGCCTACAAGGGAACAGACACATCTCGTTATTAACGCTGGGCGAGGCCAACATGGGTAATTGCGGAACATCCTTGAACAAATAATTTGGGAATGTTTAGCCATTCAAGAGTAGCGCCAGCCTGACCGGGATTTGCGAGGTCAAGCCTGCAAAAAACAAGAGGGCAAAGATGGACAGCACACACGCTAATGGAAGGAAAACAAAAAGGGGAGAATGGATGAAAGAGTGCAGTTTTGGGTTCTTGAGGGTTATCGTCCAAGGCTGGTTGTCACCCCACGTGTTCGTTAGAGGTTAGAGCGACCGAGAGCCCTGCCTTGCCCCATTGGCATTGTCCTCCTCTGATCAACCAAGCGTACGGTTAGGAGTCAGCAGGGTCACACATCAGCCTCAGACCCTTCTCACCATTTACCCCTCTCCAGCACCCACTGCATCAGACATACGATGCCATGATTTCAATCACATTTCAATCACATTGGAAGCAATCTGCTTAGTTAAAAGAGTGGACAGCAGGGTACCTTTTCTACAATACCTATTACTTGCATCCAGTATCAAATATGTGGCTTTTCTGTGTTCTGTTTGTGGCCGAAGGAGCTGATATGTAATCGGTTGGGAAGTCGCTGCTGCATAATTCTGTTCTGGCACGGTAACCCGTCTTTAGATTAAATAAGATGTGCTCTGTATCTCCCTTATTTGATTAGTCTGCCATTTTGTCCTTTTTAAACTCTGCTTTTACTTGACTGGGAGGATTGGAGGCATGAAAGTCTCCAGTGGAAAATCCATTTGTTGGTTGGGAGTAATGTTACCCTCTTTTGATGCTGTCGCTCTTCTCAGTGCGGTTTGAGAGGAGCAATGATGCCCCCACCAACCATTATTCTCTATCCACCGCAGTCCTGTATGTTTCCTCCCGAGTTGTGCTAAATTGCTCAGCAAATCTGATAACGTGCAGCCGAGGGCTCACAAAGACGAATAGGGGTCGGCTGTCGGTGTCAAACCCGCTGCCCTCTCAACTTGATCATGACATTGCTGTGAGGGCATGCCACGCCACTCTCTGCAGTGACACGCGCGAGGAAAACCAGGCTATAAAATGATGATCAAGTGTTCTAGAATTGTGTGATTCCACTGTACTTCCTATAACAGTATTTTCCTTTTCTCTCTGATTTTCCAGGGTTTTGGACCGAGGGAGCTTGTGAGAAAGAAGATTTGATTTTTTTGTGCCATCCTCCCTCACTCCCTCCTCTCTCCCTGCCCCATACATATTCACCCGTACCTCCACTCCCCCCAACGGCGGAAAACTACTCTGCACCTCTTCAACCTGTGCTGAACCAGGAAGGGGCAGGACTAGGCCCACCCTCAGAGCCTACAGAGGTGACCAACAAGCTCCCACAGAGAGCAGTCCAGCCCAGTCAAGTCTCCACAAGTCACTGTGCCAGGATGACAGGGTTGACCTCTTACATTTCCGTGGTGGGATTCTGCATCCTACTGGTGATCAGAGCTGAAGGTATTCAAAGTAAGACTGGCTCCTCTGTTATTGTAGTCCTCTGTTGTCCCACTGCACCCAAACTCACACAACTCTGTCTGTAGCTCCTAATCTCTTTAGTTGGATAGACACTCTAATAGAGGGCTATTTAACTATATTCTTAAAGGGTGTACATTTTTTAAATGTTAATTGCATAGGTGCCAGACATTTTCTACATGCGATTATTCTTCAGAAGAACTGTATAAAAAAAGCACCGCACACACACCAGTAAAGCACTTTTCTTAAAATGAAATGTTGCTAAAATGAATTAGGAAAGAAGTGGAGGGCGCTCAACCAACGTGAGTCGAGGTGCAACCCAAAACTGTGAAACTATTAATTTCAAAACAGCTATTTAATTCTAGGACACACGTTCCGCTAGCGGAACCCCTCGACAACATTCCGCTGAAAAGGCAGCGCGTGAAATTCAAAAATATTTTTTTGAAATATGTAACTTTCACACATTAACAAGTCCAATACAGCAAATGAAAGATGAACATCTTGTTAATCTACCCATCGTGTCCGATTTTAAAATGGAGAAAAAAACCTGGGAAAAAAACAACTTTACAGCGAAAACACAACATATGATTATGATAGATCTCCGCCAAGTCCAAAAAACACAGCCATTTTCCCAGCCAAAGATAGGAGTCACAAAAAGCAGAAATAGAGATACAATTAATCACTAACCTTTGATGATCTTCATCAGATGACACTCATAGGACATCATGTTACACAATACATGTATGTTTTGTTCGATAATGTGCATATTTATATCCAAAAATCTCAGTTTATATTGGCGCCAAGTTCAGGAATGCCTCCAAAATATCCGGAGAAATTGCAGAGAGCCACATCAAATAACAGAAATACTCATCATAAACTTTGATGAAAGATACATGTTTTACATAGAATTAAAGATACACTTGTTCTTAATGCAACCGCTGTGTCAGATTTTTTAAAAACTTTGCGGAAAAAGCACACCATGCAATAATCTGAGACGGCGCTCAGATATAAACAACATTTCTCCGCCATGTTGGAGTCAACAGAAATACGAAATGACATGATACATATTCCCTTTGATCTTCATCAGAATGCACTCCCAGGAATCCTAGTTCTACAATAAATTGTTGTTTTGTTCGATAATGTCCATTATTTATGTCCAAGTAGCTACTTTTGTTAGCGCGTTTAGTATACACATCCAAACGTTCGTGCAGGTCCAGGCGAACGTCGGACGAAAACTTCAAAAGGTTATATTACAGGTCGAATAAACCTGTCAAACTAACTATAGAATCAATCTTCAGGATGTTGTTATCATAAATATTCAATAACGTTCCAACCAGAGAATTCCTTTGTGTCTTTAGAAATAATGGAACGCAAGTCGATATCATTTGGAATGCGCGTGACCAGGACCTGGCTCTCTGCCAGACCACTGACTCAAACAGCCCCCATCCGGCTTAACATCACAGTAGAAGCTTCATTCAACGTTCTACAGACTGTTGACATCTAGTGGAAGGCGTAGGAAGGGCAAACAGATCCATATCCCACGGGTATTTCAATAGGCGATGAGTTGAAAATCGACCAGCCTCAGAATTCCCACTTCCTGTTTGGGTTTTTGCCTGCCATATGAGTTCTGTTATACTCACAGACATGATTCAAACAGTTTTAGAAACTTCAGAGTGTTTTCTATACTCTGCAGGGAAAGTTACCGAGACAGTAATAATAATAATAATATGCATATATTAGCATCTGGGACAGAGTAGGAGGCAGTTCACTTTGGGCACGCTATTCATCCAAAGTGAAAATGCTGCCCCCTATCCCTAAAAAGTTAAAAGCTTCTTTAATTTTGGTCATTTTAAATTAATCTAAAAACGAATCATCTAAATAAATAATGCAAAGATATGTCAAATCAGGTAATGCCAAATTCCAGTCTGAAGGAAGTATGCTTTTGAATTCAATTCATTTTTTTGTCCCACTTTCTTCTAACCAGTCCTTCCTCAGAGAGGAAAACAGAAGGGACGTACGTGTTGGGTCATAATCTTTTGTAGTTTAAACCGTTCAAACACTAGAGCCAAATTGAAATGATGAAAACATTTGCAACATGCCACATAGGTGCTAAAAACTGCTAGGCACACTAGAGACAATAGTGCTTGTCATTTTGGCACTGAACTTCATATTTTGGCGCCAAATTTTTCCAGATATTTCATTAAAGCTGCAATATGTAACTTTTTGGGTGACCAGACCAATTTCACATAGAAATGTGAGTTATAGATCGGTCAGTCATTGAAAGCAAGTCTAAGAATCGGTAGATCTGTTCTATGAGAGATATTTCTGTGTTTCCCGTTTGTGCGTCTTTTACTTTCGGTTTTGTACACCAGCTGAAAATACAATAGTTTCGGTTATGGAAAATATATTTCACTGTTTAGATGGTACAATGATTCTCTAAATCATACTTGCTTGTTTTGTTTCTGCATAGTGCATCTTTTAATGTTCATCATTTATCAAAGGGCCAAAATAAATTAATAAACGGGCCGGATCTGGTCCACATGCCGCCAGTTGAATAGCCCTGCTCTAATATGCTGTTTTGGTGGAAAGTTTACTTGTTTCTGTGCAAGGTTCAATGACCTGGCAGTCCTCTTTGAGAATTTATAACATAATCTCTGTTTTTAAAAGGGCAATTATTTTATATTTATTATAAATAGGTGTCCAATTTTCCCATTGTTCTCGTATGATTAATACTGAATAGCTAGTAACAATTTAACCCAATCCGTCCAGCAATTTCCAATTTGATCTCCTTTATGAATCCAAGACAAGACTAACTTCAGAAAGCAAGTTTTAATGTGGGTACTGTTAAAACACTCATCTGTCAATTCCATTTGGAGGGGCTTGATAAACATTGTTAAACTAAATTAGCATGAGTAGTTTGATTTTTCAGCCTTTAAGCTACCCCTTCATGTGGCCCATGGTCCCCCACCCCCCACTATGGAGAGATCAGTATCTTAATCCATTGTAATGGCCGCGATTAGAGTGAATTAGCGGCAAATGCAGGGCCTTTAGAAATGCATGGCCTAAGCTACCTAGTTAAAGAATATTACTGTAACCCCCCAGGTGGTCCGAACAGGGTAATATGGCTATGACGATGTTCTGTTTTATATTCTAATTAGGGGACCTAACCATTGGGACCAAACACCATAGGCGCAACTCGCAATCCCTTCTCTCAATACCAAGTTTACCATAACGTGCAGAAACACCCATGAGGAGTGAATGGTACCCGCCACTTGGAAAATGCCATGTTCTCAATGAGATTAGAACATGTTGAATGTCATGTGATGTTCCCAGGATACAGCGGATAGATCATCACAGCACTGTGGGGTTGCTTTCTGCCTTATTTTGCCCTTAAATTGGAAAATTAGGCCTACACGTTCCAAATGTGTGTCCGTGTCCAAAAGACACTGAATATGCTCCGATCACAAAAACAATTTAGTCACGGAAGACTCGAGCATCACGCTGGTTTTGTACTGCCGTGTTTGATGTCGGAAGGATATGATGTCGGAAGGATATGGCGCTATCTTAATGTGCCGGGGCCTCATAAAAGGGCCTCTCTCTGCTCCCCTAGCTGCTCCTACTGTTGCTCTCATACTGCCTTCCCAGCTGGGCCTCCACAGTGACTCACCCAGCAGCCATAAAAGCCAACCATGGCCATAAAGATGCAGCTCTCAGGCTCGTAAAAGGTCACCTTTTAACCAGCCAATGAGATGTGAAGGCAAATATCAGGAGTTGATTACTCTGAAAGCAGAGCCTTTGAGCGAGCGTATACATACACACACACACAAGCGAGCTGATAAGAGGAAGGTGAGGCTGGTCCAAGTGTTAGGTATGATGATTAGTCTCAGAGAGCGTAGCTCTGAATCAGTTGTGAATTTATGACCGTGTTTTGTTATCACAGAGCCCACGCTATTTTGTTAATTAGTCTCTGTTGACTCTGTCGCCCTTGTCTACCTTGTCCCAGGCATACTGTACAGTGAAACAGTGCCTCTGTACCCACTGGGACAGGTTAGCCTCTCTCCTTCCTTCCTCCTTTGCAGCTTAGTCATCGACAGTAGTGACTTGCCGGAGAACCCACCCCCCTCACTACAGGAAGCTGTTGAACTGATTGTTGGCGCTCTGGGTTCCTTTTTGCACATTAACCGTTTCCTCTATAGTACTGTCAGTCGTTACAGGGCAAAAACCACTCCAAACATTCATTGTTCTCCGGAAATAATTAAATCCTACAAGAGTTTTTTTTCTTTTTCTACCGGTTTTCTATTTTTTTACACCACACTAGCTGATAAGCGAGGGAGTGTGGGGTCTGGCATATGCCAAGCGTTACGGAGAGAGGGGGCAGGGACAGAGGTGCCCGCTGGGCAATAGGCTGCCAGGGTGGCTGTATAAGGGGCCTGCTGTGCCAACTTATGAATGCTCTTTTCAGACTCACTTTTTTTTGTTCCAAAGGTGTCAACAAACCAATTAGAATTCCACTGTTGTCTCACCAAGGGGAGAAGGTGCATGTTTTATAGGTCTAGTTTTATTTTCTGTTGTTTTCCATGTGTGCGGAGTTTTAATGAGTGAGGTTGTAGCAACTTGTTAAATATTTTTCAAGGTACTCAACTGTTGCTGGGTAACAAGGGTTGTTGAATAAACTTCTCAGGAAGTTCTCCAATAGCACTCAAAGAACAGATGGAAGGAAAGGTGGGTCCCCCCCCCCCTACATTTTGGACAAAAGCCTTGTAGTGATTAATATGAACAAAATGTAATAGATTTGTGGTGTTGAAATGTACTGTGGTGAAGAGGTTACGGTAACACCTGTCATTTTTCTATTGTCAGCATCACAAACCTGAGGAACAACGTGAGAGGTATACATGTCTGTCCTTTGCTACTGTGAAAGTGATGATGGAGTCGAAAGGGGAGCCATCATATTGGGTGTCTCACTTGTTCTATGACTTATATAATTGTCAGCTAATACCTCCATACTATTTTTGCCGACTCACCCACCTCGAGCTGTAATTTAATTTCAGGCAGCTCTCTCCCCGTCCAGATTCATCCTCAAGGTTCGAGAGAAAGGTGACATTGATAGTCTCTGGGGTTAGTTGCTGTGAACTGATGTATAATTTTTCTCATCTATTTGTCTCTCTCACATTTTCTCCCGCCTGAGATTTTAGTGGAGGGCATATTTTAGTTACTGTGTTTATGCAGATTAGTGATGCGCAGGTTGACTCATAACCCACAGTCCCGCGGGGTTATATCTGTGGGGCTGGTTTAAGGTCATGAAATATTGTGTGGGTGGTGGGTGTCGAGCAGGATGAATAAAGAGAAAACGATGCCTTTTTAAAAATGTATAATTCTTGTGCAGTTTAAATCTATAGGCTTTTTTTTTCTTTCATTATTTTAGTTTATCTGGCATTAGTGTGTAAGCCTTAGGCTTTAGGGCCTACCTGTATGTGTGCCGAATAGCCTACAAACCAAATGCTTTTGGGAAGAGCAGGAAAAGTTAACGCCGATACGGAGGCAAAAAGGACAATGTTGGAGTTTAATTCAATAAGAGAAAAGGTACGAAATGGAGAGGGGAAAAAAAGAGAGAATGAATGGCCAAAACATGTATGTTTGGGAAAGATTTGGGGAAGTGGTAAAAGAGGATGATCAATTTGTGTGTCACATGGTCCGAATACAGTGAAATGCTTACTTACAAGCCCTTAACCAACGATGCAGTGTTTAGTTTGTTTTGTAAATATTTTCTTAAGTAAAAAAAAATGTAAACACAAAATAACAAAGACTATATACAGGAGGTATCGGTTACCGAGTCAATGTGCGGGGTACAGGTTAGTCGCCTCACCTCCACATTACTCGCCTCACCTCCACAGTGGCCCCTGTTGGTAGAACAACCAGTTCAGAACACTGTTTAGATCATGGAGCGGCACTCTTAAGGCTGGACCTGACAAAAAAAACTATTCTGCTGCTGGCCCTTTAAGAGCCATGCATTACATTGCCTGTAGATGGAGTGCCTCGTTAGAGTCGGAGTGTGCTGGCCCTTTAAGAGTGCAGCATGTGGCTGACTGGAGATGGAGAGGCTCATTACTGGGCGTGCTCTGCCAGACCTCAGACTCCGCCGTGACTGGCGGCAGAATTAAGCACACATGTGGAGGCAGAGTTAGAGAGCGCAGCAGCCATTTCCAGCCTCACTGACAGCCACTGCTCCCCAGCCAATCACAGGCCTCCTTGTCGAGGGGGAGAGAGGTACTCCGTGTTTTCACTAGCGAGGCCATATAGGAACAAAAAGTGCTTTGAGGCTCTTTGGGGGGGATTGATGTTGAACTTTAAATCTTGTATTGTCAACATGGCTTTCTCTGTAGACTCCAGTGAGATGGAGAGAGGCCTTAAAAGTCCTCACAGCCCCCAGTAAAAACGTGTCAGTTTTATGTGGACTATCAGAGGCTTTCATCACCTCATCAAAGCGTCCGGAGCCTCCTGAATCGCCCCCCATCACTCAAACATGACTTAAGCCAGTCTAGACCAGGCACAGCTCCCAGAGGGAGAGCGAAGGAGCTGAGAGAGTGTGGGAGGGAGAAAGAGCCATCTACCCATAGCTCTCTGGTTTTTATTTGGGGCCTGGCCCGTTTGATCCGGTTCCAGTCTGCTGTGTGTTTATAAGTTTCCACACTGCCTCCCTACACAGCTCTGACATCGCCATGGGACAGCCCAGCTCAAACTGGGCCCTGGGCCATGCCACCACTTAGGTGTAGTTTATTAGCGGAACAATTTCTGATATGATTTTGATTTAAATCTCCTGTGTGTAATATCAATGGCAAGATGTCTAGACTATCTGCCTCCTTTTCAGAGCTTTATTTCTTTGGGTGTGTGTGTGAGAGAGACCGTGTTTGTGACGGATGTAGAGCGAAGAAACCGCGAGACTGAGTCTATTCCCACCACCCAGGAGAATGTCGGAACTCTGGAGTCCTGTAATCTGTGTGTCGTTTTCCCCCTTCACTGATAGAAGGTAAACTTCAAAGCCCCTGGTTCCCAGCTTCCCGAGGCCAGCTCTGCTATCTCACTGTAGGACTGCTCAGGTTTCCATTAGCACTTAATTATTTTCAGGGTGGTGCCGCCGTAATCGGTAGCCCCCACCACCTTTGTTTGTACAACACATTATGGTTTGTTCTATGCCCTAGGACCCCAGCTCTAACGATACAGCTATGAGCTCACAACCTCTGCCACACTGATTTCCCCTCTCACTCGGGCTTCATAAATCTGTCCTCGTGAAATATGCCCTTGACACATTAATGAGGACTGTAGTGAGTCACTTGCCTAGTTGTCTCCCTTCTCTATGCACACAACATCTTAGTGAAGAAAGTTGTGATCAGCTTTGCTTTAGTTGTTGAAGTGAAACAATATAGAGTATCTAATGGGTGTTTTTTCCCCCATTTCGATACAGCTGTTATGTGTTTGTAGAAGTGTTTCGCAATCGTTTTAGTTTAGGATCCCAAAACCAAGTTATGTCTGGCAGGTTTTTTACCTGCCACCCTCTGGGGTTTCAATTACATTTCTTGGAAATTCTCTTGGCTGAAGTACAGTACCTAAAGTGAAGCATTTGTAGTAGTAGTAGTAGTCTATTTCTGCAGTTAGGCTAGTATGCCAGTGAGTCTCTATGTACGCGATCAGTGTACAAATGAACTGTAAAAAGGAACCGAAGCCCAGCAGAAGCTATTGTATCGCTCCACTTTCCTTTTTAATGGTCATTTTCCAATGGAATTACTCAGAATGCAGCCTGAATTTAGAACCTCCAGGACACTTGGTTGTAAAACGAGGGAAATAACCCTGAGAAAGACTAGAACAACAACTCTGAAGCCAGTTAATGGGGTCTAGGAAAGGAATGCGGCGATGGAGACAACAGCAGCAGTGAGAGAGAAAAACTGTCTGCCGTGTTGCTGTCCTGCTACCGAGACGTTTCAAAGTGTAGGTTTTGCAGGTGATTGGCCCCTCTGCAGACATGTCTGAACTCGAGCAGGCTCGAGTCGCGTCATGCTCCAGAGGAAGTGCCCGCGGCCGCGCCGAGCACCGCACACAGACATCACTTTGTTCTTTGTGCTCACGAGGCCCACAGCCCAGGTTCACTCTCCTAAGCAGCATGGGGGAGGGAGGGAACTGGGGAAAAAGGCAGAGGTGAAAGGACAAGGAGGCTAGGAAAATAAATAGGGGGCAGAGAAATGGGTGGGTGGGGTGGTGGAAGAGACAGGAGGGGTTAGGACAAGGTGGAAGTCAAGAAGAGTGGGATATGGACAGAGAAGGAAGAGAAGAACAACAGGCAGTAGGACTGGAAAAAAGAGGGCAAGAGGTGAAATGACAAGAAAAGTGGGACAGGGCATTGCAGGAGGGCATCGGGGCGGCAGGTAGCCTAGTGGTTAGAGCGTTGGACTAGTAACCGGAAGGTTGCTAGATTGAATCCCCGAGCTGACAAGGTAAAAATCTGTCTTTCTGCCCCTGAACAAGGCAGTTAGCCCACTGTTCCTGGGCCGTCTTTGTAAATAAGAATTTGTTCTTAACTGACTTGCCTAGTTAAATAAAGGTTAAATTAAAAAGAAGGGGAGAGAGAGGAAAAGGGATCTGGAGAAAGGGCATGAGGAGAGGTGGCAGGAGTATCAGACTAATAGGAGGATTAACACAGTGAGCTCATACACATTTAATACAACATAAGATACTTAACCTAAAATTAGCGTTCCTGACCTTGTATCCATGGTGCCATGTATCAAATCTTAATGGCTCTGACTGGCTCCTTAATATGTGTCTGTAGATTTTTTGCCGATGCCCTTTTCTAGACGCTGTTAATACAGAGTGCTGGCAGTGAGCGCTCGACTACTTTAACCACCGTAAACTGAGTGTAGCCGTGAACGTTTGCTGTGTACTAAACCTTGCCATTATTAAGAACCACAACATCATAGCCTGCATGAATATTAGATTTTTCCGCCAGTAAAACCACACTGTTTTCAATTTCATATGTAATTGCGATCAGATTGGCAACGGTGCTAAAGTTGTGCTGAGAGAACAACAGCGGTTGCCTTGGCCCTTTTATACTCTGGTCTGCTCTGCTTACACTCATCCATGTTGATGGCCCTGGCTGGACACTAGTACGGAGTAAAAATAGCCCTCTGGCCTTATATGGATCAGGTTCATCAGATGAGTTCCCAATCAGGACCAGAGCAGACCGCTCTCAGATAGAAACTAATAGAGGGTGGGACAGCAGATTTAAAAATAACCTTAAGGCTATTGTGTTTACTCTGATTACATAGCCTAGTATTTGACTACTGTAACTCTTTAAACCAGATGTGTTAGGTGGTGGAATAAGTAATTTCACACAGTGTATTTATATGTTCTGTATGCCAGACAACGGTGATGCGTGCAGTAAAAACAGAAGGAAGGAAAGAATGATGGATTGTGATATTTTTACTGTCATTATAAAACACAACTGTTTTTCTCTCTCACCCTGTCTCTTCTCCTCCCTTTCTGTCTCCTCAATCCGTCCATCCAGCTGGTCAGAATCCAGACCACATGCTCCATGGCACCGGACACAAGCACGAGTCCAGGAAGCCCGGAGACGGGCCCACGGTGGCCCCAGAGGACGCCGCCCGCTTTCTGAGCTGCTACTGCTCGGGCCACTGTCCAGAGGACCACAAAAATAACACCTGCGAGTGAGTGACCAACCACCTCGTTATACACTCTGTACTTTCCCAAAGGCCAAATCCTTAAAGACATGCTCCGAAACTTTGGCGACTACTAAGTATACTTTTTTAAACCTCCTGCTAGTGACGCACCGATATGATATTTTTGGCCGGTGCCAATATCCAATATTTTCCTTGACAAAAAACTCGATGCCAATAACCGATATTTAAAATTTTTGCGGCCTTTTAAGCATTCTAGTACAATTAAATAGTTAACACATGGACGCAGCGGTCTAAGGCACTACATCTCAGTGCAAGAGGCGTCACTACAGTCCCTGGTTCGAATCCAGGCTGTATCACATCCGGCTGTGATTGGGAGTCCCATAGGGCGGCGCACAATTGGCCCAGCGTCGTCCCTGTTTGGCCGGGGTAGGCCGTCATTGTAAATAAGAATTTGTTCTTAACTGACTTGCCTAGTTAAATAAATGTTACACACACACCACACTGATCAAAAAGTTGTTTTGTTGGCATTTACGTATGGCCCCATTACCAGTAAAGCATCATCAAAACCGTTTTCTTTCACTTGCTGTGCTGTTTCGTTGTTCATTTGTAAAGTCATTTCATTCTCAACCAGGATTTCTTTGGAACGCCGTTTGGGTCTTTGCATGTCAAAAAAGATGCACGTCAAATAACACTATTTGGAAGGTTGGAATGTTATATAAAATCAACAAAAGACAATCATTTGTTAATTTGACAAATCTGTTGAAATCACACTGGATGCATTATACTTTAGAATTGCATTGGGGACATACTTATTTCACTGTACAGCCTTACCCCATGTCATTGATCCACAATCCATAGGTATCAGTCTTTTCAGTGACACCCAGTGAACATTAGCTTCGTAGCTCTTATTGCGGGACTCTGAAACAACTGTGAATTGAGCCACATTTATTGTCAACCTATGTGTATTGAAAAGTATTCCAGAGGAAAATTAATACTGCGTGGATGTTTTGGAGTCTGATAACTCTGAGGAGGATGTTGGGAAAAAATATATTGGGTATTGAGTAAACTGTTACCCCATTTCATTGATCCCCAATCTTTAGGTAAAGCTGTACAGTGCAATATGAATGTCAATACACACAATAAGCTGACACAGTCCTGTGATAAGCGCTACAACGCTAATATTTGCGTAAACTCTTCACAGTTGTGTTCTGTGGGTGTCACTGAGTAGACTGATACCCAATTCCATTGCTTCACATTCCAACCTTGTTTAACATCTAGTCTAAATATGGCATGATTCGACCGATTTGTAACCTTCTGCATCACTTTGAAAGAGGTACTTTTATTTTGAAGGCAAACGGCAAATTCCACTTGTGCCTAATCCTTAATGTGGCTAGCTTCACAACACACATAACCCGGTCAGGTCGAGCCTCACTAGCCAGATGAAGCTAGCTGGCTGCTTATAACGTTAGCTTTGGGCAACAGGGTTAAGTAACTGGCTAGATATTTATTGTTATGAACTGAAGCTCAATTTCAATAGGCAATCAACAAGTGGCTACCTAGCTAATACTTACTCACAAGGATTCCTAAATCATAGCTAAGAATAGTGAAAATGACTGCAGTTTCTACTGGTCATTGTTTTCAGGCTGGTTGTATTGGTGCTAGCTAGGTACCAAGCTAAGGCTAGCTAGCTAGCTACCGCAAAAGTTGCAGTCGAACACATACTGCTTTATTACCAATGTGGTATTGTAAACATATCGATTGTGGCTGGTGTTTGCTTGTTTGCAGACTTTTTTGTACAGCGTTGACAGTGGCGCTTGGCTTGCACATGCAAATTCAGAACACATAACATTCTATAATAGAACTGTGTTATTTGACGTTTATCGTTTTTGACACGCAAAGACCCAAATGGCGTTCCATAGTATGTCGTGAAGCTAATAGCAGTGACGCTATTACTGTGCAACTCCGGTAGGGCAACATCTGAACAATAGCGCACTAGGAAATGTTAGTGTTTACCAGTGCTCGAATTTTATGGAACCGCTTTTGGTTCGTGAGAGCAACTTTCAGAGCTTTTTGCTAAAAGTATTCAAAATTACCAGAATCTTTCATTTAGATGTTTGTTCCAAATCTGACTTTTGGGTCTGTGATGAATGTCAATGAAGGGCAGGTTTGGTCAAAGCGCTAACCTAAGTGTGTTTTGGAACTGTAGTCATTGAATGTGTATATTGTAGGACGAATGGCCAGTGTTTTGCCATCATCGAGGAGGACGAGAATGGAGAAGCTATTCTGACCTCTGGCTGCATGAAGTATGAAGGCTCACATTTTCAATGCAAGGTAAGCATGTCTGTATGGAGGGAGCAGGACAAGACAAGGACACATGGATGTCAATTATGTAATGTTACATGAATGTCATTATTGAACGTAGATGTACACTCAGTAGCAAGTTTAGTACCGGGTTGGACACTGCTTCCATAACAGCCTGAATTATTCGGGGCATGGCGTCCAATCACTGCTCAATTGGTATCAAGGGACTGAACGTGTGCCAGGAGAACATTCTTCACACCACCGCCATCATCCTGTACCGTTGACACCAGGCAGGATGGGTCCATGGACTCATGCTGCTTATGCCAAATCCTGACTCTGCCATCAGTATGAAGTAACAGGAAACGGGATTCGTCGGACCAAGCAATGTTTTTCCACTACGCAATTGTCCAGGGTTGGTGATTGCGAGCCCGCTGGAGCAGCTTCTTCTCGTTTTTAGCTGATAGGAGTGGAACCCAGTGTTGGTTGTCTACTGCAATAGCCCATCCATGACAAGGATCGACGAGTTGTTGTACTGCGCCGTTATTTTTCTGTTCGTGACATGCCTGTTAGCTTGCACGATTCTTGCCAATCTACTTCAACCTCTCTCGTCAACGAGCTGTTTTCGCCCACAGGACTGCCACTGACTGGATGTCATTTAAAAAAATAGTCACACCATTCTTGGTAAAACCTAGACACTGTTGTGCGTGAAAAGCCCAGGATGGTGGCCGTTTCTGAGATACTGAGATCCGGCGCGCCTGGCACCGCCAATCATACCACGCTCTAACATTCAATGGAACAGTAACAGAATCCCTTGACGCCTTTCTGCCTGCTTGAAATAGCAAGCCACTATCACTTGACTGTCTGTAGGCGAGACGTTAACTAATAAACTGGTCACTGAGTCTATAGCTAATATTCATATTTTGTTCTTGTTTAATCATTCTAAATAACCCTTGTTATGCCAACAAACATTGTTTCAGGATTCGCCCAGGGCTCAGACAAGGCGAACGATCGAATGCTGCGATACAGACTTCTGTAATCGGGACCTGCAGCCCACATTACCTCCCCCAATGGACACTGGTGAGGCTCCGGGCCAACTGTTACTCTACTGTTGGTGTTTACCTCTTTGTAGCGGCTCCACTATGGTATTCTTATACTAGTTTGTCTGCGTCGGAAATTGTATTTGGGGACTCAAATTGTTTTGTTTTGCAGGTTCCTACTTTGGCAGTGCCCATTGGCTGGCTTTCCTTATATCAATGACTGTGTGCTGCTGCACTCTCATCTGCATCACGGTAGTCTGTTACTACAGGTAGGACTGGCTATTACAGTGGACTAGCTAACAGAAAGAGAGAGATTCCAAATGTACCGTCTCTACTATACAGTGACTTGAGTCCTGGTGGTAGAATACAAGTCAACTGTTGGTGCCATTTAAGCATTTCTTTGAGATTAGTCTGTTTTACCTCTTTTCTAATAATGATTTACTTGTTGCCTCACAGCACTTCTTGTTCATATTGTAGCATTAGCATGTGTACTGATCTGTATGTGTGTTCCTGCCAGGTACAAGTGGCAGACGGAGAGGCAGCGGTACCACCGGGACCTGGAGCAGGACGAGGCCTTCATCCCTGTGGGAGAGTCTCTCAAAGACCTCATCAACCAGTCCCAGTCCTCTAGCAGTGGCTCTGGGCTCCCCCTGCTGGTAAGATCCCCACACGAGACAGGGAGGGGCTTTGGAGCATGTGGCCTGGATGGAAAGCCTTTGGCTATGGAATGCGACTTTTTTCTGCTTTCCAGGAAAGTGTAACAGCTGATTTTGTGTTTGTCTTTGGTCATAGCTAGATTATAGTAGGTTCAGTAAAATTGAAAATTATAACATAACACAACATAGCCTTACAAAGCATTGGCACACATCTTGCTTGAAACGGCGAATATCACGTGAAGAAAATAACAAATGGTAAAAGTTGTAGTAGGTATGATCTGTGGCACACTTGATGCTCAATGCCTCTCCCTGGTATGTCTTGTAGGTGCAGCGTACCATTGCCAAGCAGATCCAGATGGTACGCCAGATCGGCAAGGGGCGCTACGGCGAGGTGTGGCTGGGCCGCTGGCGGGGAGAGAAGGTGGCCGTCAAGGTGTTCTTCACCCGGGAGGAGGCCAGCTGGTTCAGAGAGACTGAGATTTACCAAACTGTGCTCATGAGGCACGAGAACATACTGGGTAAGCTTCGTTCTTACCACTTGCTTGTAGTAAAGAAGACTGCCGTCTCTGCCTCCATCTAAACCAAATACTGCCATTTTACAGTTTTCTTTCTAAAATGGTCTGAATCTAAGTTTTTAATGTAGAGTCTTGATTGACTTGGAGTGATTTTAGGCCAACATTTGCCCTAATACATGAGGTCAACAGTCATGTATCAGGGCAAGGCCTACATCTCAATATAGCACTAAACACCCCTCAACTCTCTTCTCACCCCTCCCAGGGTTCATAGCAGCAGATATCAAGGGTACCGGGGCCTTCACACAGCTCCTCCTCATCACAGACTACCATGAGAACGGCTCCCTGTACGACTACCTGAAGTTCACCACGCTGGACACCCAGAGCCTGCTGCGACTGGCCTACTCCGCTGCCTGTGCCCTGTGCCACCTTCACACGGAGATCTACGGCACCCAGGGCAAGCCGGCCATCGCCCACCGAGACCTCAAGAGCAAGAACATCCTGATGAAGAAAAATGGAACCTGCTGCATCGCTGACCTGGGTCTGGCTGTCAAGTTCAACAGGTAGAATGCTGCTCAGCCATGAATGTTTTAATCAAGGTTGTGTTCATTAGGCACTCAACGTAAGAAAACTGACGGGCAGGGAGGGAGTACCTGAACTTGTCCAATAAGCAACAATCGTTTTGTGATGCAAAACGTTTTGCTACGGTGTGCGCTAATGAATGCGACCCATGTTTTCACTTATGGCCGCTCTTCTAAACAGTGCTGAAGTTTTGTTTCTGGAGCAACTGACCATTTCCCTGTGAATTACTTGTGAATTCCTGTTCTTCTCTTGTCGTCAGTGATACCAACGAGGTGGACGTTCCTCTGAGTACGCGGGTGGGGACCCGGAGGTACATGGCCCCTGAGGTGTTGGGAGAGACCCTGAACAAGAACCACTTCCAGGCCTACATCATGGCTGATATATACAGCTACAGCCTCATCATCTGGGAGATGGCCCGCCGCTGTGTAACAGGAGGTATGGGGAGACAGACACGTGCGCGCGTGCTCACACACCGACATAGACGTGTATACACACAGACAACCAGATATAGACGCGTATACGCACACAATCCTTATAGTCATGAATCTACAGGCATTTGTGTACGCATTTGATACTGATATTCCAGACCAGTCACCAGGGCCTGAAACTAACTTTTTTTTAACCAGCCAAAAATCTACCACACTCAAAATATTTAGGCTGGTAAAAAATCTTTCTGCCAAAATAACAAAACCAAGAACAATAAATGTATTACTAGTCAGAAGTGAGGTGTTATATTGCTAAATATTATTTCATTTTTGTGACCTCTTTTAACCAACATTTTTACAAATGAGACAATTGTTCAACTGCCCCTTTAAGGCAGGAGGTTACCGTGGCAACATAGCCCCTGGAGTTGTCAGTGACAGTGTGCCTGTCAGATAGAATCTGACTAGAACCCGATGTGTCTTCGCTGAAGCGAACTCAAAAATTCAAAACAACCTAGCATGTGAACAAAACAATGTAAAAAGACAAGAAACACAAGGACAAATTCTCACTTTAGTACTTTCGAATAAATTAGACCAACTTTTATGCCTGTGCACAGCGCATCTAAAAATGTAATCTTCAGCTCTTCAATCACAGTGCGCGCTGCTTCCCAGCCAGGCGGTGTTGATGCGTGTCCCGCGGCATATACTACAGGATTCGTAGTTCTTTGCGTGATGATTAGCTACCAGCTATGCAAAAAGACAGAAACACTTAGAGAGAAGCTTCTGCAGCATTTATTTAGCTATAAATGGGGCGCTTACTTCTATTTTTATTCTCAAATTTGAGTGAAATGCTGTGGAGCCCCGACCACCCGCCAACATGGCTTGTGAAATAAACATATTACACGCCAATGCCAAAAATTTACCCGCGGGTGTTGTTTTTAGGCCCTGCCAATCACTACAGAGAAGAAAAAAAAACAGATAGGCTTAAAATTTCAACTGGTTATGGAAAGCGCTACACTGACGGTATGTTTGAACCGGTGTTCTTTTGCGCTTTGCTTACGCGTCACTATCTCCCTCTCCTCTCTCAGGCATAGTGGAGGACCACCAGCTGCCCTACTATGAGATGGTGCCGGCAGAGCCGTCCTTTGAGGACATGCTGGAGGTGGTGTGTGTGAAAGGGCTGCGGCCCACCGTGTCCAACAGGTGGAACGGTGATGAGGTGAGTCCTGATTTATCAGGGCAAATATGGTTTTGCCTGTACGAGACCCTTGAGAAAGAAACCGAAGAGCAGTGCATAAACACATATAAATGAGTAAAGAAGGCAAAGGTTGTCTTTTATCCAGTTGTAGCAGCGGTAACCCATATGAAAGCATTTGCATTTAGTACTTTAAAAAAACAACTATAATAAGTAAAAATCTGCCTAGGCAATACTGTGTATTTAGCGGTTATTTAAATTAGACCAAACTCCTAAAGCGGGGTGTGTGTGTGTGTGTTTTCTCCACAGTGTCTGAGAGCCATGCTGAAGCTGATGTCTGAGTGCTGGGCCCACAACCCCGCCTCGCGCCTCACCATCTTACGAGTCAAGAAGACCTTGGCCAAAATGGTGGAATCGCAGGACATCAAGATTTGATCCTTTTCCCCCCTACATACTCAACACAGCCTGACCTAGAGACAGAACTCCCCAGTGTGTCCTAATGCTGAATGTGTCACCTCTGTTCAGTTGGCAGGGGAGGAGGAACAGGGTATGGGAGAAAAAGGACCCTGTTGTCACAGGGCCTTGGGCATAGAGCCTTAACCTCCATGAGTCTCTATCACCACAACGGACAGATGCTGCTGCCAGAGGTTCTTTCCCTTATTCCCTCCCTGGCCAGAGGAGTTCTTGGTCAACGTGCTGCATTGAATGCTTTCTGTGAAAGTCAAAACATGACATTGTGTGTGGAGGGGGGTGGCATTTTCCTGCTCACATGTTGATGGGCAGAAAGGAATATGATGGAGGAACCTTTGAGCCTCACTTCAAACCAAGACACTGCCCTCGCAAGCGTCACCACCTGCCAATTATGTTCAATTTTTGCCTGTAAACGTTTTATGCCAACATTTTTTCTCTTCAGGACAGTCTTCTCCTGCCATATTAAAATGTCTCTCGACTCTTAAGTAGAGTAATTACGAAATACGAAATAAGGTACTATAATTATATGTGAATTTAATATGTAAATATATTGTATCGATAGATGCCGTGCCTACTAAAAAAAAAAAAAGAACATGCTGCAATGGTATTCACGTCCAGTGGGCTTCAAACGGGACCTGCTTCAAGAGCTACGAGCAATCCAGACAACCAAGGATGTTGTAAGAGGGGATAACTGACTTGCCTTAAATCAACTTGTCACTGTGCTTCCTACAACAAACCTCAACTCAGTAACTTGTCAAAAAAAATCTATGATCTGACACAAAAAAGACGTCTGGTTAAAAAAACATATTTAATGCAAAATTGTATTCAAATGACATTTGTGAATAGGGAGTTTGTGTCCCATCATGTCTCTATGCTTACCTCTTCTTCATATGTGTTATCTTGTGTATGTTCTGTATGTCTTCTGGGAGGAAAGTTCAGAATACAAAAATGGCATATTTTGGCCCTCATGAAGCCTATGCAAAGGTGTGCAGCTTAGAGGGCACACATCAATTAGGCCTTTCTAAAAATGATTAATCTGACATTTCTGCTGTCCCCACGCCCCACTGATTCTTGTCCACATTCATGGATCTAAGATGAATCCCCCCCCCCCCCCCCCCCCCTCTCTTCTCTTGCTTTTCATTCCATTTTGAGTTATATATATATTCATTAAGTGGCCAACTTTCATATTGCCAAACATCATGTGAGCTCAGCCGTTGAACTGTACCATTGACTAAGATGGTTGCATTGTGCCGTAATGGTTTGTCATCGGGCTCACAAGAAGTCCACATTAGTTCAGAAAATATGCAGTATTTTACTAACTTAAAGTACAATTATATAGCTTACTCAATGCTATGTTAAATGGCATATTTACTTTAACTAAATGTTATTTTTAGCACGTCAGAGCTGTAATGCCATTGCAGTTTGTTGATCCATCAAGCTTCCTCAGGTTTGTGTGACAGAATTACAGTCAAGTACAGAGGGAACATACAGTAGATGCAACACTGAAGTGAAACCACTTCCGCTTGCTTTGGGACACATGCAAATATATACATATTTGCAGGTTTCCTCAGTGATGTTATCTGCGGGCCAGTGCAGAGGGTAGAGCAAGCCCATTTATGACCATTTACCACAAGAGGAACTGCATTTCTACATTTAGAACTTCATACAGGTATGAAATGAAAACAAATAATATCCTTGGCTGGACCACTTGTCCTCAACTCTTGACCGTTTGTTTGCACGTGTAATGATGATGAGGAAGCGTTGTCACAGATCGTGCCCTTTGTTAACCCTCTTGCGTAGGATCCAAGTCTTGGCCAGTGTATTCTTAACTTTTTCTTCCAAGTCCCTGCTCCTATTGTGTCTGCCTCTTATCTATCCAATGTTTGCTTTTGCTTCCCTTGTGTCCATGCAAATTAAGAAAAAATATCTTCCAGTGCATGTGGGTTTGCGCACATGTTAAGTGTGCATGTCCGCTGAAATCACGTGCAACCTAGTGTGTCAGGACAGTTTCTTTGTGAATTAAGCTAACAGTACATATGGTAGATATTTAAGAAATATTTCACCCGAGCAGTAACTAGTGTTTTCCTCTTTGTAATATGCAAGAAAACCATATAGAATAATCTCTAATATGTACATCTTTAATGTGTTTTTTTTATACAGCATCTGGTTAAAAGGTGCCTTTTTGAGTTTACCAAGGAAAGAAAACGATTCTGTTTCTGTACACAACCTGTCCAATGTATCAATTTTAAAGTAAATAACCTTATTTTAGTACACAACTTTGTGGTTTGGTTTTGGGTTATTGTTTCATTTCCTTCCAATGGTTGGTTTGACTGGAGAATGAGGCTAAAACCAGTCAAGGTGTCTAGCACTGCTGTCTACTGGAGGAGAAAGGTACGGCATATTGATGTACTGTAATAAGAGTTTAAATCTCTCGTCAATATGGAGCCCGTGTCTTATAAAAAAGGGTCTGTTTCTCTACCTGAGGCCTTATACATGTACAGTACCATGAAAAAGTATTGGCCCCTTTCTGTTCTAATTTAGCATATTTTTGATACTGAATTATATCAGATCTTAGACCATAACCTAATAGATAAAGGGAACCTGCGTTTACAAATAACAATATATACTTATTTTATTTTATTGAAATTACGCAATACCCAATTCCCCTGTGGGAAAAAGTCATTTCCCCCTTACACTGAGTAACTGGTTGTGACACCTTTAGCGGCAATGACTGCAACCAAACGCTTCCAGCTGTTGATCAGCGTCTCACGTCGCTGTGGAGGAATTTTGCCCCACTTTTGCATGCAGTACTGCTTTAACTCAGCGGCATTTGTGGGTTTTCAAGCATGAACTGCTCGTTTCAAGTCCTGCCACAACATCTTATTTGGGATTAGGTCTGGACCCATGTCATCCAAAAAGTTTACCAAAAGGCATCTGGAAGCACCTAGATGATCAAGACTCTTGGAAGAATGTTCTATGGACAGATGATTCAAAAGTTTAACTTTTTGGATGACATGGGTCCCATTATGCCTGGCGAAAACCAAACACTGCATTCTACAGTAAGAACCTCATACCAACGGTCAAGCATGGTGGTGGTAGTGTGATGGTTTGGGGATGCTTTTCTGCTTCAGGACCTGGACGACTTGCCTTAGAGCAGAATTCATGGTTCCTTCTATTGTCAGAGAATACTACAGGAGAATGTCAGGCAATCTGTCTGTGAGCTGAAGCTGAAGTGCAGCAAGACAATGATCCAAAACACAATTAAGTCTACATGAATGTCTAAAAAGCAACACATTTGAAGTTTTGGAATGGCCTAGTCAAAGTCCAGACCTAATCCCATGTGAGATGTTGTGGCAGGACTTGCAACGAGCAGTTCATGCTTGAAAACCCACAAATGTCGCCGAGTTACAGTAGTTCTGAATGCAAATGGAACAAAATTCCTCCACAGCGACGTGAGAGACTGATCAGCAACTACAGGAAGCGTTTGGTTGGAGTCATTGCTGCTAAAGGTGGCACAACCAGTTACTCAGTGTAAGGAGGAATTTGGGTATTGCATAACTTTGTTTATTAAAATATGTATCATTTTGTTCCCTCAGGTTCCCTTTATCTATTAGGTTTTGGTTGAAGATCTGATAACATTCAGTATCTAAAATATGTAAAGTAGAGAATTAGAAAGGGGGCAAATGCTTCACGGCACTGTATTAGAAATGTTGCAGTCATAAAGCACTGAAAGCCCTGTATTCTGCCCTACCGAGCAAAAAGGCAGTAACTGCTCATAGCGTGGAACTGAGAAAAATACATTTTATTTACCTTGGTTTCACAGTAACTTTATGCAGTTACTGCTAACATGACCCCCATTTTCTCCAAAACACAATACGAGGCAGGATACTTGTCCACGTGATTAAGCATGTATTTGATGTAGCAAAAATGACCATTTTGGGCCAAATGAGCAGTTACTACCTTTTTGCTTGGTAGGGCAGCGTTGTGGTAGCATGGAGGGGAGTGTGATATCTTAAAGAAGCCCACCTTTATATTCTGAAAGCCAGAGTTTCTATAGAATATTGTTTTATGGTCTAGAATGTTCCTGTTTCCCTTATAACTACCTAGAATAACTCCAGGGAAGTTGCGTTGCAACGCTCAAAATGGTATACTATATGACAAATGTTTTATACTCCCCCTCCCAATATCAATGTAAGAGATTGAAACGCAGGTGGCATAGTAGCTGTCAGTCTAGTGATTGATTGCTCTCAGGCCAACATCTCTCCTCTGACTATACAGAGCAGCCCCGGCATCCTCAGGTGGTCTGATAGAGCAGAAGCCCAGCGAAGGCGTTGTCTTTGGGGTCATCGGTCACCAGAGTCCCCTCATACAGTTCAAGCCGGAGCTCCTCTCCCTGCTGCAGCTGTAGGAGACACACACGGGTGACGGGGCCAAACAATGCCATCTTGTCCTGATGCAGAGTGGCAGCCAGCTCCCTGTTCTCTCTCCTCAGCCCAGACAGCGAGGGGCCAGGTTCAAAGTTCAGCGTCAGCGCGAAGAGGTAGATTCCTGCCAAAGGTGCTTGGAACATCCCAGTGTGAGTTGAGTACATCTGGCCCAGGTTTAGCGATGTGTCCTCAAACACCAGGAGGCTGCTGTCACTTGGTCTGCTGCGCTGTATGCTTCTGGCCAGAAACATAAGGGGACTGTCCCCCAGCTTGGATAGCACTGAAAGAGAAGAGACAGGAAATGATCAGCTGTTATCTGCTAACTGTTCATGGGCGGTATCAAAAATCGGGAAAAAAAATATTGGTCGCATACACATATTTAGCAGATGTTATTGCCGGTGTAGCAAAATGCGTTTAACCCATAGACACTCGCTATACTTCTGCTTAGACCACTTATAAGCCTGAACTAAAACATTTTTGGTTCACCAGGGGGCAGTCTTGTGTTGATTCTCTGTCATGCTAAGCGACTCCCTGTTTTAACCCATTGCGAGCGCTGACTTGAGGGTGTTTCACATGTATAGATCAGAGTTTAAAGTGAACTTCCAGTCTTAGTGGATGTTAGAAGTGTAGCCCAGCTTGATTGAGAGATAGATATGACAGTGTTTTTGTCTTTCATAGATTGATGCCTACCTGATGTATCCCTCCTGCTGCGAAGGTTATCTCTCTCTCCAATATGGTCTTTGATTCCGTCTTTGTTGTTATTGCGCTTCCTCTGTCTCTTCCCCTCCTTCCTCTTCATCAGGGCCCACAGCTGGTCCAAGTCCAGGGTGCTTTCTGAGTCGGCCAGTCCCTCTGAGTTACTGAAGACGTTCTTGAAGAGACTCAAATGATTCTCTAAACTCCTCCTCAGCCAGGCCACCTCTGCCTGCAGTTTGGCGCTAACTTTGGTGTTGTTGCAGCTGGCAGTACAAGGCCTGTACTCCAGCCTGTGGACCTTCTCCCCCAGCTCCTTCACTGCTTTCTCAAGGCTCCACAGGTCACTGTCAGAGTAGTCTTGCCGGTCCTCAGAGGCTGCTGAGACCACGAGGTGGTCACTCCTCTGGTCTCCACTCCTCCTCTTCAGGCCGCGGGAGGCCAAGTCTACCAGCACAGAGGGCTCGTCTGAGGCCGGGAACTCTTCTGCCCGGGTGGCCTCCAGCAGGTAGGTGAGACTGATGTTCTGGCCCCTGATCTGTTCCTGCATGTGGCGGAGCCTCTCCTGCAGTGCAGGGATGGAGTGGGCCTCCTGGTTGCTTAGGGGCCAGTCCATAAACCCCATCACCTCCTCTCCCAGGAGCATCTCCAGCACGTCGGTGTGGCGGATGGCATCGTTCAAAAGAGAAAAGAAGGAGCTGGAGAGGTGACTCATCTCACCCGCCAACCACTCGTCTCTCTCCCGCAGACTGAGCACGTCACTCTGGATGCCCAGAAAGGAGGCCAGCAGCTGGGTCACATTGTGGTGGAGAGTCCTGCTCTTCTCTTGCTCAAAGGCCAGGGAGGCCTTGACGTGATCCAACCCCTGGTAGATGTCCTCCACAGAGGGACTCCAGCGCTCCGACCCAGCATCGGGACTCCCATCCAGGGCCAGCCGGTTGTCGTTGGCCAGCTCTGTGACGTTGGTCAGTCCCTGCTCCAAGCGGGAGATGGTGGCGGTGAATTCCTTGCAGTCACAGTCTCTGGCAGAGCTGACGTTCTTGTAG